>NW_009937510.1:42271-48578 GCF_000696875.1 Nestor notabilis
CCCATGCCAGTTACCAGCTCCCGGTGCCACAGCTGGCAGAGGGTTTGCATTCTGCTCTTCCCTTGAAGATTCTTTTGCCTGAAAACACCTTGAGCCAACCCGTGTGACTGGAGATTGACAAAGAGCAACAGCAGACCCACCAACTGTTTGACAAGCACTAGATGGTGACAGAGCTGCACCGAATGAACACAGACTACAGCTATTTCAGAGCCCAATTTAACATTTATTTATGTAGTCCAGACTGAATCAACAGTCACAGTGATGTAAGACCATTTCGAACCTCTTTTTATTTTCCATTCAATGGAATTTGCTTCAGAGACTAGTTTCCTAGACGAGATAACAACAGTAGAGATGACTTTAAGGCAAACTGAGTCAGTACCTAGAAGCCAGGCCTTAATCCAGCTGCCTCCTCCACTACACGCTCCCAGAGCTTCAGCTCAGGCACTGCTCATCTGCTTTTGGCAACCACAGTATCTGCACACAGATGGATGTCCCAAAGTCCAGGCACTTGGGATCAACTGCTCCTCTGTCCATGTCAAAATTTAAGATGGAATTCCCTCCCTAAAAGCATCTTTCCAGCACATGGCTTAGATGTCACCTTTTTCTTTTAAGGTGTATATTACTCATGTTCTAAACAGCTATAAAACAGGTACTGGAATGAAACTCTCTAGTCAGTCCTTAATCTGTGTCATCAAACACACATTCTAGGCTTGACAATTCTGCAAAATAAGCCAAAAATACCACCACTGCATTCCGAAAACGTTCGCTTCCTTTAAAACTAGCACTGGTCCCTTGAAATCCTCTGACAGTGAAGGGAGCATAAAGAAGGTGCTGAGGTGCTGGCACAGGGTGCCCAGAGAAGCTGTGGCTGCCCCATCCCTGGCAGTGTTCAAGGCCAGGTTGGACACAGGGGCTTGGAGCAACCTGCTCTAGTGGAAGGTGTCCCTGCCCGGGGCAGGGGTTGGAGCTGGAGGAGCTTTAAGGTCCCTTCCAACACCACTCACTCTGTGGTGCTATGATTCTATGATAATGTCTGATACTACTTGTAAATTAGGTCATGTTAAATGAAATCTCCAAGGCATACAGAGTTACCCCAGAAACAGGATGCAGATTGCTAGCAATGACCAAAGAAATACACGCAAATAAGAAATCAGGCACAGTGCAAGCACCAGGTTGGTGAATAATTGTGCAGAGTTCTCCAAAACATGAGCTTAACACACAGTAATGATCAGAAAAGCCCAGAATAGGAAGAAATATAGAGACAGTAATGGAGGACAAAGCACAAATTTAGTATGCCATAGGATAAAATCAGTTTGTACAGACACCTAAACTGTGAACATCACACATCCTTCTCGTCACCCCAACCAACATAAAGGAACAGCAGAAGGGGGATGGGACACGACAGAAAACCAGAGACCACGACAGCAATGACTGAATGGCATAACTTGCGTAAGAGTAGAAAGTGAAGAAAGATGAACTCTGAAGCTGGAAAGAAGACTCCTGATAACATACCAAAAATGAATAGAATGATGATTACTGTAAAGAAGGCAAACAGGAAAATTCACCCTTTTTAACATACAAGTGAGGGACTCCAGTAAAACTGTGCTTCAGATTCTTTCATTTAGTTAACCCAACATACTGGTTTGTGTTTAACCCCATTTTTGAAACCCTACAGCATAAACCACCTGGAATTACAGCTCCAATGCTAAGAAAAAGCAGGAACTGAATTTAAATGTTGAAGTTCTATATTTACAAGATTATTACTTTATCTTTCATTACAAGGTGAACAAACTGCTTCTCATTTAAGGTTACTCAGTACAATGGTTCACAGTTGTACTTACCAACTCCATGAGATCTCTCAACTTTCCAATTTCTTCTGGAATGGAGACCAGTTTATTGTTACTGACAACCAGAACTTTCAGGGGAAGATCAAACAGGTATTTTGGCAACGTCGATAAAAGATTTCGACTTGAAAGTAAGAAAAATGAAGACACAAGGCTAGGTTAGAATCTCTGTACGCATGATGCGGAGCCTGAAACACCCATTGTACAACTTTCCTCCTAGTCAGAAGATATTCTCCCCCTGTTCAGTTTCATCTAACTTTAAACTACAATCTCCATCATGAATTCCTTACCAGACAAAACCTCTCTCAGATATGTGAATTTTAGGTCCTTGTCTTGCTGAGTATGTACTAGAAATGAATCCACCACTAAAACGTCCAGAGATACGTGTTAAAAGGAATACTGTTTGATGTCTGCTGTTATGCTGCTTTCTCAAACCTGCAGAAGGAGCACCTGATCCAATACTCTACCAATATAAAGTTACATTCTCTGCAAACCAGAACCTGAGACAAGGCCACTGCTTCTCCTGCCATGTGGTCACATCTCTTCCGAGCCATCACAAAGAGCCCTCAACATCTATTTATTACTTTGCTTGAGTAATAGCCTGAAAGGTAAGTTTCAATAAAAATAAAATCCATGTGTCATTTCCCACCTGCATGCACATATGTCTCTTTTGCACACAAGAAATATACACTCACTGACACTTTGATTTACATCCAGACTGGAAAAACTACCAACTGCAGACTGCCACCACCAGAAACACAGACAATTCTTCTAATAAGCTACTCAGGCACTTAAAAAGGCCATTGGAAAACCAGCTGGTTCAGGTGTGGTATGAAAGCAATTCCTTTCAGACATAAGAGTAAATAAATAAATCAGTGAATGCTGTTGCTTTAAGTAGAACTGTGGAGAGTCAGTTCTAGTTTGAAAAGAAAAAAGCCATAAAACCCCCCATCCAAGTGCTGACATCTGTGCTCACACTATATTAAGAAACCCCCCAAAGATGTACTGGTTTATATTTTTCAGAGCACTGTTTTTATATGTAAAAGCTTTTTACATTATTCTCCATGACTACAGCTTAGAGAGCTGCAAAGCCAACAAAAATAAATTCATGTCTTGCAATGTTTCAGCTTCAAAGAAGTGCTGCAAGTTTAACAGCATCAAAAGAAAGTAATTGGAACCTGGCTAGAGCTCTGTATTTATTCTGTTCATTCTAAGTGAACAATGCAAACAAGTCCTGGGTGTAGGTATGTGGCAAGTCTCTTTGTACGCTGTATTTCAGGCAGATATGACAGGCTTTTTTGGTTAGAGAGCATGAGAAGCAAAACTATAGAGTAAACTTTTTGTGACTCATTATAAAATGGAGGCAATGGAACAGTCATTCACTGCATCACGTCAGTTTCCTCTGGGCTTTTGCTGGTTCAGGGGGGTTGCTTTTTAAAGAGCTGCCTGCTTCACTATGAATTGCACAATACACTTCTTCAGTCATCTGAACCCAAAATTAGATTTTGAGATCATGTGGTTTTCTTCTGGAACAATACATTTGAACTCATAAGACAGGATTTTAGCCTGTTCTTCAACTCCTCCAGTCCACACATTCATGCACTGCGAAAACAGGCCTGAGACATGAGCACAAAACTGGAGACAACGCACAGTGTGGCAGATGACGACTGGAAGAGTTGACTCCTGGACCACATAACACCCAGTCAGAACTGCTTGCTGCTCTATTTCTGCGAGAGCTGTATTGAGCACCATCGAAAGAGAACCGGACTGTTGCTGCTCTGTGAAGAAAGTGAGGTCCAATTTCCTTCAGCAAACATTCTAGTTTTATCATATCATTCTTCTCCTTAGAACGCTCACAGAACAGACTGTGATTCTTCAGTCACTTCAATCACAAGTATCAGTAAGTACTGGTATTTGCAGATTTCAAAACACAGTTGGTTTTTAACCCCACTGTTAAGATCTGGCTGCACAAGGTGCTGGGCCATCTAGTCAAGGTCATGCTTCGCAAAGGAAAGTTGTCCAGATGATCCCCAAGGTCCCTCCCGACGTGGGATTCCAGGATTCTGGGATTTTTTTCTTGTTTGTCTGAGTTTGCTTTTGGTTTTTTTACATTTTTCTCTTCCAGAATCAATTCACAAGTTTTTGGGGCTTTTTTTTTTTTTTCCAAAAATCAGTTCTGGAACCAAACCTCCCATGTTCAGTAGCTCTCAGCAGACTGTCTAGGTCTTGATACAGCCAATGCAACAAACATGGACGACTGTAGACGGCAGGGTCTCTGCTCATTTTGGGAGGGTTCATCCAGATTCCTTCTCCTTCAAGAGCTCATATTCATCTTCTGTTCTTCTGAGAAGATCCAACCATATGTTTTCCAAGTTTCAGAACAGCAATGGATGTAAATAATGAGGAGGGCCTTCTGGCCAGAGATATCCACCCTTCTGAGAGCAGCACATTCTTATGGCTACTTCCTAAACACTGTCTGTCTGCATAACATTAAAACCAAAGAAAACTGCATAAATTCTCCTTATCCTCAGCTACCATCACTTACTGACTGAGATTTCCTAATGTAGTCAAAGGAAGCAACAGTTGCTGGCCCAAAACCCCACCAAAGACAAGGCAAACAACAGCAAGTATTTATCTATCTGAGCGAAACTGAGCGCACAAAGGCCCTCAATAAGTTGAATGCCACCTCTCCAGTGAGATAAGTTACACAAAGCCCAAAACTAAGCAGCATTACTCACCTAATGTTAAGGTAGGTAAGCATTTGCAGGTTTTTAATAGATTCTGGAATGGATTTGATGCAGTTGTGATACAAATTTAAAGTTTCCAGTGGTGCAAACAGCCAGACATCAGGAGGGATTTCAGTGAATCGGTTCTTTGAAAGATCTAGAAGCAAAAGAAAATAATCCTGGTTTAGTCAAGAACATCCCTGCAGGACGAGGAGACAAAAGTACCCTCCGTTATTCTTGTCATGCTCCTAAAAATTAAGGTGTTGCAAGAAGTGTAAAATAATTCAGTTTGACCAGATGCTACCGCATATAATTAATACACAAAAAAGGCCTTAAAATACTCAAGACAATTGTTTGATATGCAATTAGAACAGAAAACAGGGAAAAATGACAGGCAGCCAAAACCATATTTTCCCCTACATCATTAAGAACATTTAAAACGCAACTATCAGTGATGAAGTCCCTCCTGTAGTGGTCTTTGTTCTGTACAACCGTTCAGCATTTTTCCCCTTCAATTCTGGGCACAACAGTAAGTCCAGGTACAAGCCAGGAAACATGATTTTTCCTGTCTGGCAGCTACCTTACACTTTAGTCTCATTGTATAAAATATCTGCAATGCTAAAGCCAAGTTTGCAAAAAAACCCTTACATATTTATTTGCTTAAGAATTGCAATTCTTCTTTATTGCAAGCGCAGCAATGAGACATTCTCTAGTTACACGTTTATAAGTTGGCTAGAAGGAGAATAAAGTCACAAAACCTACCGCTGAGTGCATTTACCTATAAAAATAAGGATACAGTTTAGCCTGGCGGAAGAGGGGAAAGAAGAGGCATCACTGACAATGGAAACATAACACTTGAACTGGAGCTAGTTTGACAATGCTTGACTGCCTTCTGCAAACACACATGCAGAAGATCTGAAAGCCAGCATGCCACAAACCCACAGCGCTTCTGACTACATGAAAGCTTTAAAACAACCGGAAAATTCAAGTATGATACAAGCCAAGAATCCTGGAAATTGTCAGTTAACTACCAAAACCTGTGTCATAACAAGTCCATGAAACCATCTTGGAAGAAGGAAATACTTACTAGAGATGGACTGTCTGCTTTTTTGAAAGCAACTCTTATTCCCAGCCCAAGATACTTCAAAAGGATGTGGTTTCTCAGAAACGCTGAACAAACTCTTTTAAAAGAGAAGCAAGACAGACCCCTTGCTATTTCAGGCTTTAGCGCTCACTTTTTAACATGTGCATGAAATGACTGTGTTTAACTCCTATCATATTATCATTGGAACAACAATATAGTTTAGTCTCCACTGCTCACCATAACGTATCAGTGTGCACTTGAGCCCAGAACCCCACCATGTGCTGGGCTGCACCTCCAGAGCGAGAGCAGCAGGTCAGGGAGGGGATCCTGCCCCTCTGCTGTGCTCTGGGCAGACCCCCCCTGCAGCCCTGATCCAGCTCTGGGACAACAGCACAAGAGGGACGTGAAGCTGCTGGAGCGAGGCCAGAGGAGGCCCCGGAGCTGCTGCGAAGGCTGGAGCAGCTCTGCTCTGGAGCCAGGCTGAGAGAGCTGGGCTGGGGCAGCTGGAGAAGAGAAGGCTCCTGAAGGGGACACCTTAGAGCAGCTCCAGTGCCTAAAGGGGCTCCAGGAGACCTGGAGAGGGGCTTTGGACAAGGGATGGAGGGACAGGACAAGGGGAATGGCTTGAACCTGCCAGAGGGGAGATTGAGATG
>NW_009937510.1:48596-58428 GCF_000696875.1 Nestor notabilis
GCTGAGGCGCTGGCACAGGGTGCCCAGAGAAGCTGTGGCTGCCCCATCCCTGGCAGTGTTCAAGGCCAGGTTGGACACAGGGGTTTGGAGCAACCTGCTTTAGTGGAAGGTGTCCCTGCCTGGCAGGGAGTTGGAACTGGAGGAGCTTTAAGGTCCCTTCAACCCAAGCCAGGCTGGGGTTCTGTGATACACTAGACTGAAACAACAGTCTAGAACAGGGCTGAAAAAGTGGTTCAAAGTCACCACCAGGCTCAAAGAGAGCTCAGCAGCCTGAAGTGGAACTGGCAAACCAGCTATAAGTGGCACTTCCCAAGCTAAATCATCCCAAAGCTTTCCTGTAGATCAGGGCAGCCACTGCTGATGCTGAATTCTGCAAACTCTCGCTGCAAGAGGCAGAAAGGGAAAGCCTCTTGCTACAAGAGGCTGCAGGACTGGCATTCTTAATGAATTGAATGAAAACAGAATAAAGCTCCCTGACACTGAACAGCCCAATTAAAAGCAAAAACCTTGTTAAAGAATTTAGCAGACACTGAGGAAGTTCTCAAGATGGGTGAGGTTTGTTTTCCCTTTCCCACCATAGCAATTTTCAAAACATCACAGAAAAATGGCAGCTTTCACATGGGACAATTTCCTGCAACCCCCTGTTTAGGTTAAACAAAGGCTCTCTTAGTCTAACATTGGGCAGAGCGGGATAACTGCATGCAGGGAAGATGCACGTGGTTCTACTGCTGGAACAGTTCTCCAGCCTCCACCACATAATGAACACAAGCCTTGATACAACCCTCTTCTGAAGCAATCAGCTCTAAGGCTCTTCCTGATTTTATCAGCAGCTGGAAAGGTAACTGCAGGCTATTGCAGAGATCTAGTCCCCGAAACACAAGCGACAGGATCCCACCCTGCTGCTGCTGCTGCTGATCCAAAGAGCGGTGCTGTAGGCTGCATCTGAGCTGAAAGACGCAAAAGCACCATGAAAATCCTGCTGCATGTGTACGCAGACATACCCCAACCACACCTCTTGGAAAGACACACATTAAAATGAGCTTTGCCATTGCTTCTGCAGAAATAAACCCCAGAGATGGCCAGACAACCACAGCGTGCAGCAGCTCTCTGCTCTGGACAACGAGCGGACTCCAGTACTCCAAGGCACTGTAAAACCAGTTGTGGTTTCCAGCCTGGCCTGACACAAATCAAATTAGCACAGTCTGGCTCCAGTCCGTTCATGTCCTCTCACAGAAACTATACAAATATGGTGGAATTGGTCTGTGTTACTGTTGAAAACACTTCCTCAAAAGTAATGTCTTCAGACACTGCGGGCAAGGATTCCACTTTTCCATTATGAAATCCAGCAATCCTATTAAACTGGGAAATGATACCCATTCTCTGTCAATAATAAAATGAAAAAGGTAAATAAAGAATTGGGAGAGTATGACTTCTCTTCCAAGCAATTTTTCATTCACTCATTGCAATACTCAAGAGTAGCCCCAGGGGCTCAGCTCTTTCTGAGGATAAAGATTCAAGTGTGTATAGTTTTCCATAACATTTATCAGATGTACTTACAGCTTTTTGAAAACAAGTAATCCTATTCTTTATCCAAACTGGAATATTATTTCTACTCCAGAAATATTCTTGCAACAAGCAAAAAAATGTATGAGTTCATCTGTTATGCTAAATAAAATGTGGATGTGAAGCTAATGCAAGTGGGGTACCTTTTGAAGACTACGAATCCAGTGTATGACTGAGCAAATATTGTAAGAAGAAAGGAGGAACCTTCTGGAACCCCCTATAAACAGGAGAGACATCATCTCAGTCAAGATGGAAGCTCATTGCTGGCACTTGAAATGAGAATGGCCCAGAAAGGGTTAACGGACTGAAGCAGCAGAGGGAAGCTGCTAAATTCAGAACTGCAGATGATATAAGATGACAACTCCTCTAGAAGTGAGATTATAGGAATTCTTTGCTTAACCAGTTTAGACTGGAAAACTCTCAACTGGGGGTGTTCTGTGAAGACTAAATAGAAGACACTATCCATGCCTGCTCATGAATCGCAGGGTATTCCAACTCACTATCTCTGCAGAAACAGTAAAAGGGAGAAGTACACCGTTACTGAGGTTAAATTTAAGAGGGGAACTACAGAACTATGAAGAAGTTGGTTGCAGCTTAGTTTCCTTTTAACAGAAAGGATAAAGTCTTTACTGACTGTGAGACAATGATTAAAAGACAACATACTAAAAGTTCAAAAGGAAAAAAATTAGGAAGTCAGTCAGATCGGAGGGGAAGCACTAGAAGGGAGAAGGTATCTTGCATAAATTTAAGGCATGACCAAAAGGAAAAGCAAAAAGCTCAAGCTGTCAGGTTACAGCAGCGTGCAGTAAGGTACTCAAATAGCATTACCAGCATGTTTGCCTTGGTTCTGCACTTCTCCATGAGCATTCCTCACTGCTTACTGTCAGAGCCATGCTGCCACAACAGACCGGCCTTTTGTTCAGTCCAGTACAATCAGTTTTATAGTCACACGTCACATGCACTCCAGGTTGGATTTCAAATGCAAGGCTTAGTTGGGAAGCTGATCCACTATATTAGTGTTGGGGTTTTGCTCGCCCAAAGTGTTTCCAACATTGCCCCCAAGCCCCAGAGCTGCCCTCCTACCTTGTAATACATACAGATTTTCCTAGCCAGTAATGCCTTAACTGAGTCTAAGCCAAAAACCACCTAAGCACAACTGTAACTACATAACCAGTCCTACAGAAGTCGATGAATGTATAACATTAAGTGTTCAGACCTGATCCTAAAGATTCACTTTTAGCCAACCTAAACACAAATCAACACCCAGAATACGGGTAAGATCTTATTAGTCTGTTAGATGATTCTGGAGAAGGAAAGAAAACTGGCCTCAAACATTGCAGAAACACCTGCATATGGTAATTCCAGGAGACAGAAGTTTTGCATGGCCACAAAACACTCAGTCACCTTATAATTCAAATCCTGTGATGGTTAAAATTTATATTGAACAAATAGCAGAACCCCCTAATTTAACTCTGTTTCACACAGTGACTATTAATCTCTTGACAAGCTGATGGTACAGAAATATAGTCAGGAAACGTTCTTAGTGTAACGCTCAAAACCCTCCTATGACCACATCCTACCAACTATTCTGTTAAACAAATATCCTGTCTCTCTTCTTCTCCCACCTCAAACAGAAAGCCAAGTCTTCCTCCTCGAGAAGGGTCCTATAGATACACCCTCTGCCCGATGGAGTTCCAAGCGTGGAATCAGCCACTGGAGACAAGCCTAAGGCTTTACTCATGTATCACCTTCACCCACAAGTAAGGACAGACATTAAACTTCAAACACATTTAACCTCACAATCTTCCATGGTAAAGTATGGGCATTATTTGTTCTTTGAATGCTGTGGTACAAGAGACAGAATATAAGATCTATGAAATTAAGTTATGCTGCACAAAGATACTGCAGATGCTGAAATGTCAACATAACTGAAAGGAATGGGCCAGTAAATGTATTCATTTCCCTGTCTCCTGGAGCAGGGGGAAGGAAAGTTAATCCAGGCTGCCAAGTAATTAAGATTAACCACAAAGCAAAGATGCACTCATGAAATATAATGAAATTTTCCTCAAAAACCAAAGTCAAACTATTAAAGTCTAATTCCTTAAGCTCCTATGAGCATGAGTGGACCACCTTCTACCAGGAATGGAGATGCCAGCATAGCACAGAGAGAAAAGTACAAATCCAAAGCTAAGAACAGGTCAGCCTGCCAAAGCAGTCCAGCCCTTCACCTACACTGCACCCACCACGGTCCCCCTGGCATGCTGGGGTCAGCTTACAGAGCCTTGCAATGTTGTTATATGGCTTTAACACATGCAGAGGGGGGAATCTCTCACCTACAGCAGATGAACAGCAACCAGGGCTTCAAAAAGACTCGCAGAAACTCAAAGCTAAGTAGCAAAAGACCCTTCCAATCTCTAGGAATGTTGCTACTGTTCATGACTGACTCAAAAAGTCATTCCTCAGTGGCTGTGTAAGTTCATTAGCTCCTGTCCTACCTTATGTTACACTAGCACCGTGTGCATGGCCATACCATGAGAAAGTTCTAGTTCAGCCCTCAGGAGGATGCTCCCAGCCTGTACATCTCTCAAATATGTTTGAAACACTATAAAAAACATTTTTTTTTTCTCTTTCACAGAAAAGCAGTGGAAGGGAAAGGAATCATCACTCAAATACGAAGCAAAGGCTGGGTTTGATAAGAATTACCTAAATTGTGCACAAAAACCCAAGTAAAGCTTCTTCTGTTAGCCTCTGTATGCTCAGTTATACACATCCAAGGCCTTTGTCCCAAAGAGCTTACAATCTAAATAGACAAAAGGGAGAGACAAAAGGCTAAACCAAAACAACTGTAATGAGTGTTACTCTGTGACTTATCTTTTGTGTGGATAAAATTGCTTGACACTGGATAAACTAAGCAGGAACATCCTAAAAGTAAGCTAGACTGCTGGAAGGCAAAGAATGGTGAAATCAAGGCAGGAGAAGGAAGAGTGAGCAGAAAAAAACCCTGGAGAACATGGGTACATGAACAGCCCATGCCCACAGCGTGAACGGGGTCTCGCAACACCTCCAGCCCGTTCTCCTGTGACACAAAGGCCTCTGCTCAACTTCAGCATCTGTTCTTATTTGCTGGTGCCTCCCGCTGACTGTCCAGCTCATGCCAGGCCTCCTGGCAGCATTCAGAATGGCTGCAGCCACTTCTGTTAGATTAGAAATCAGTAACACTCATTACTGTAGGTACTTCCATAAACCTTTTAGTTCTAGGTCAGTCTTCAATATATCAAGTTCTTGTCCACTACATATTGGTTCCACCTACTGAACCAGTGGAGAAGTGACAAATTGAAGTAGATGTTTGGTTTAGTATGCAGATGGTCAGGTATTTGCTCACTGTGCAGTTACATCTGCTGGTCAGCAGCCTATGAACAGACCCGAGATGCAAGGTGCCTTCAAGCCTCGGGAACACATTAGTGACAATCAATCACATCTGCCAAGCAAGAAGACATTTCAAATCTGTAACAGACAAGGAGACTTTTATTCCATTTCCACCCACCCTCCCCATCCAAAGCGCTCTCTCTGCCTTCTCTGGATCAGACCTAGCAGCAGATTCTGCCAGCAAGCAGCAAACAACCCCAGGTTAGCTGGATGAATGATGAGAATCAGGCTGTTGGGACAGCCGCAGCAAAACAGAGGATCACAAATCTCCCCACATGGACACGTAGAACTTCTACCACAGAAAAGATCCAGCAAGTACCTTTGCATTTGCAGTAGAATTCCAGCCTTCTGTCCCAATGCAGCTACCTCTTTGCTAAAGACACATTTCAGCATTAAATACCAGCCTTGGCAGGGAAATTAATCTCTAATTTGAATCAGCTCCAAAGCAGCTCCACAAGACAAAGATGATGCTCTTCACAAACGAAAAAGTCTTAAAAACCAAAGGCTAGTCCACTTCTCTCACACAAAGCTCTGCAATGCCATTCATGATCTGAATACATTTGTCCCCTACTCAAATAATAAGATGTATCACAAAAAGCTCTTTAGAGCCACCAAAAGCAGAACTACTGCAGAGGTTAATTTTTTATATTCCACAGCACAGAAGTAGTCAATGTGATAGCAAATTTAATCTTGATGGGTAGAGAATACAAAAAGTCAAATTCCACATTGCACATTTCTGGTAGAAGAATGTCACAGCATGGAATTTTAAACGTTTTTAGGGATTATTAGATGTTAGTTGTACTCTTCATAACCCAATCCTTTTATGCAGGCAAAGTAATCATCATGTGGTTTAACTTCAACTTCCTGAACTGAGACTTTTCCCAAGCTGCCTCTAACACCAGGTATCCTTGCTACTGGCCTTTGGCAAGAAAGCCTCAAGCAACTGACACAACTCATTTTCCCTTAGATTTTGCATCAGATTCATTTCTGAGCATAAACATTGCCCTCTCCCCCCTCAAAAAACCCCATATAATCTCAGTTTCTCTTTTTGTTCAAATCTGAAGCCATCAGTACTAAGAACCACACGGTTTTCAACATGTTTGATTTCCAGAACGTAATCTAGATTTAGGACATACACCCTAAATGTTATCATCTTAAGCTGAAAATTGGATTTGGTGTTGCTATTCAGTTACCTGCCAAGACTTTAATGAACATTAGTACCACCAAAAATATATTTCCCTGTCTGAATAAAGTTAACTGGTTTAGAAGTACACATTCTAAAGCCAGAAGTACTATAAATTCACATTTTTATGCAACTCACACTCTGTTTTAAGCTGTAGGTTTTGTTGGGTTTAATCCACAATCACAGACATGACTCTATACTTTACAAGAGCCAGAAATATGATGTAAAAACACCGATGTCATGGAAGTATTGGTAGGCAATGGTCTCTTGCACAAGAAGATACACACATCTTGAACGTGCCTCTTCCATCCCATCCCCTCAGCAGACACAGGCAGGAATCACCACACGGGAACTCTGCCTGTGGTGCTGAGGTTGTTACTGGCCATGACAGCAGGCTCATCCTCAAGTCAGACCGGGAATACACTGGTGCTCCTCCTCAGCTACGTAAGAAGGTAGCAGGTGGCAGAGAGGAGCCATTCCAAAGTTAATATATTTACAGGCCATCATTCAACTACTTGTAATTGCTTGGAGATTTCCTCCGAGTTAAAAACTGGGACTCCAGTTTGCTGTGCTAAACTCACAAACAAGCCTGATGGCACCACTGTATATATCTAGAGCAAAGAAATTGTTTCTTGAGCTGTCAGTCCCATACCTTTCGTATTTACTGAATTCATGCTTTAAGGAGCACTCACAAAACCAGAGGGGAAATTGCTAAAGGCACAGGTTGGCTTTGTTCAGCGTGGCAACCTATCTCTGGAAAGAGGAGAACAAAACACACAACTCTCCAGCTAAGCAGACAGTGATTACACCGATGTGAGATACACAATTACTTACTGCCGGGGTGGTAATTTTGCTTCTCGCTGCATGAGCAACATTACACAAGTTAATAAAATGACTGGAATAGACAATGTACCTCTTGATACACCTCTACATATCCCATGATCTGCATTTCTTTTTTACATTCTTTCCCCCCAGAAGTTCATTTCACAGCAGCTGTTTGAGCAGCCAGAAGGCAAAATCAGGCAAAGAATAAAATAAGGGGTTTTTTTTGGACCAAAGAGCTGCAGTAACAATTCACTGTCAAAAAAAGAAATGCATGACAAAGAAGGGCAGAGCTGAAAGCCAGATACCACCATGATGCTTTCAGCTGCACAATAGTTTTTGTCACATAATTTAAGGTGCCAAAAATGTGCTCCAGTATTTGGAGCTGAGGGACTAGGAAGCTCTTACATCAATTAGATGTGAAACATGGACAGACCTTGAATAAAAAATCCCAGGGCATTTTTCATACACGGGCAGCAGTTGTGCTTTGGCCTATGCAGACCTGAACCTGACTGGACGCTGAAGTGGTTTTCTTTCTGATGCTGCTTTTAGTGACATTAAGGCAGAATATTCTGGATTGACAGTGACACTGTAGATCCTACTGCATAAGAGTTTGGGATATGGAAAAGAAATCGTTCACATTCAGACCCGTTAGAGAGGTTGGTTTAATGTTTGTTTCAAGTCCCATGAGACCGAATTTCAGAGTTAGAACAGAAAGCAAAACACAGCAAAGGTTCTTGACCCAGCCCCCTTGTCCCATGCCTCAGCATGAATCTATAACCTTATGCATGGGTATATTTTAATGGGAAACCGTGACAGCTGCTACAAACCCGCCAGTAAGTAAGTGAGCCTTGCCTCTGAGCAGCTGCTCATCCCCATCGAGCTCTGTGCCACCCTGCCACCCTGCAAAGGATGTCTGTGACTCACCAGCAGAATGCCACTGACCCGCTCACCAACAGCATTCTACAGTACAAGTCAAAACAGAGACTACAAATCTCTTGTTTACAACCATATTTTGAACTACATCTAGAATTTGTATTTCACAGGATTAATTCATAAATCAGTGGTACATTAAAGCAGGACTGGTACACGATGGTACTTGCACATCCCCTATTTCAAGTAGATGTTTTTAGAGCAGCCAGCAATACGGCTGTTTCTTTCAGGGACTGCCCTGAAACACCTTCACATCATCCTTCACCATGAAAAATTCCATCCTGAGGGTAGTGATTGGGCTCTGCTATACCCTAAAAGATAAAGACAAGATCACTGCAGGCAGCTTTTACACAAATATGATGAGAGTCAAAAGAAAACAACAAAAAATAAAACCCAAAATGCAATTAGGAATAATTAGAAGCAAACACAAAACATGGGTCCTCGATGCAGCTGCTTCAGGATACAGAAAGTCTTTTTAATAATGAACTGCCTATATACAGTGCTTCTTTTTTAATGCTTTAGTTATTGAATATTTATACACAGAAGTGACACACTATGCTGCTGAATACATCTGTATGCTACTACAAGAAAATGTAGTATGTACTACAAGAAAATGGAATCTCTTTATTTTATTTCCTATTGGAAGCACAATATTAACTAACACTTTCACCTATCTCTAGTCAGCATTGCACAGAGGGATGCATCACATGTGTCAGGAAAAAAAGCTAATAACCCACAAATCATTAACAGGCTCAGTACTGGATACAGAAATTGGATTTTAAGATCAGCCCTTCACCAATTCCACCCCCTACACAACCTAATACATCACAAGAGAATGGGTACGTCGTTATTTAACCCTGTGCACAAACGCAGCCCACAACAAAGAGCAAGAGAATGAGTGTTTGATAGAGCAGGAGTACACGATTGTCAGAGATGGATAACGTACCACAATGGGCAGTCTCATATTCAAAACAATAAGCCAGCTATTCATAGCCCATGGGGAAAGAAAAGCATGAAACAAAACAAAAAAATCACCACAGAATTAATTCACCCAAACAATATTTCAGAAAGCCACTAGTACTTGTGAACAAAAGATGCCAGACCCCTCATCAGTATTTCGTTCTAGCATATTACTCAAAATGATCCATTTTCAGCAGTTACCCCAGCAGCAAATAAATCCAGAGGTACACACATCAGAGATGAGCCAAAATATAACAGAACTCCCATGGAAAATGTAGCTTTCTTTTCTAGGAAGTGCACAGAAAAACGTCTCCAAGCTCACTTCACCTGCAAGCCTGGGTAAATCAGGGCTCCACTCAGGGAGTCTAAGCATTTACCAACACGGTGCATACATTAAGCTCTGACCGCACACTGCTGGGTGCACGCACATCCCTCACACCCGCGCTTGTAACCAGCTTGTAACCGAGTGGAATACCCCAGGTAATAAAGCTTCGCTGCAAGCGATCTGACACCCTTGAAGGTCCAAACCAACCGCAGCACGGAGCTCTTATTCGCAGAGCGAGAATTAAACAGCTCCCCTCATCTTGCACACCCTCTTCCAGGCACGGTGTGAATCGCAAGTCCTCATCCCCATGACACGCACAGACGGACACTGAGAACGCAATACCCAATTCCCTGTGCCTACCCCCCCAACCTCTTGCACTCACACAAAGCATCACCCTCCCCTCCATGCACGAGCAGGGAACCCCCCTCCTCACTGCTCCCATGGAGCACAGGCTCCCACACGGAGCACAATAAGGCTCCCAGGGCACATACACACACACTCAGCACAACGCCCCCCTGTGTGCGCACACAGACGGGGTTCAGCGGGAGCCCCTCTCCCCGCAGAGCCCTGCCTTTGAACACACACGCTGCTGGGGTGCCCTCGCCCCTTGCACCCCACCT
>NW_009937511.1:0-10535 GCF_000696875.1 Nestor notabilis
AAAATATTTTTACAGTACCAAGGAAGCAAGCGTGCCACACAGGTTGGACTCCTGCTTTCCCAATCCCCAATGCAGACATGTTTTGCAGAGCTGCTACCAGATTTAAAATAAACAACTTTATGGCAGATCTTTTTTTAAAATAAAAAAATAAAAAAATAAAAATCCACAAGCCGAAGCAGCACTATTTCCTATTACTTCCATGAAAAGTGGAAAGATGGTTACAATATATGTTTTATCACCCAGACAACTATTGTACTAAACGAAAAACTGAAGTATTGAGCACTATAAGAGCAAAAATGTTTACGGAAAAGTAACAGTAACATTATAATCCTTAAAAAAAAAAACAGAAAAGCAACTGTCCTGAAATCTCAGTTTACCTGTGCATTCAGCAACAGAAAAACAGGGCAAAGTACGAAAGAGGAGGGCATATAAAGTTTTCTAAACAGTTATAAATCACCTATTGAAGGTCCCATATGTGAGAAAATGATGGAATTGCGTTTTTATTTCCTCATGATTAGTCCTGGAACCAAACTACAGAAGAAAGCTTGGTTGGTCCTGAGCCAGAATGTGAAATAAATACTGAAATCTGGGATGTCCACATTGTATTACTTAAGAAAATTTCAGTCACATAGAATAGTCAAACAGATGGCGTTTGAGTTCCCATGTATGTGAAGGGAAAAAAGATGACATCAGATTAGGGTAATTAGAGACCATGGGACAGCGACTCAGTTTGAGAAAGAGGGAAGACTAATGTTGAATACCATAGTTGTTTTAGGGCTACAACACTATCAGAATCTGAAATAATTACCACAAAGGTGACATGGGTGTGATGATGCAAGTTACAGTTCCAATGTTGGAATGCAATAATGTAGGAAAACCCATCAGTTTTTACGAGGTTAGACTGCACTACGGCATAACAACACCAGGAATGTCTAGCCAAGAAGGACCAGGACTGAGATTTTCAGCTGGTAAATTGCTGCTCGCAACTGCCTACCAAATTAGGCAGTTTGCTGTTACACTGGGAAGAATAGCGTTTCAAAGAGGTGTCTGAAGTTAATTTATGCAGAAAGACAGAATGTACTGAAAGTTTGTTTCTTTCACTGCTCTACAGCCAAAAGTCACGTTTGTAGAGGCATAAAAATCAACCTAATAATGCCAGGACAAAGAATGCAAAAACATTTCTCTCCCTTTTCCCGTCAAGGCTTTCTTTCAGTCCATTGCAGAGAATAATTACCTTCAAGACAAAACAATGCACTCCTTCAGCTGAAGAGGCTCCCAAATAAATTCTATTAGACATACGCAACCACAGAAGCCTCTTAACTGCCTGTGCTCTTCTGTTAACAATCAGAGCCTTAAGACAAAAACTGTGTTTCTTTCAGTGAAATTTTTAAGAGCTTTTTGGTTTTTGGAGGGCATTTGCCCCCCTTTTTTTTTCTGCATGTATGTTTAAGTGAAAGATAAAAACTACAACTTGTTAATTATTAAGAATCTCAATGGTATCTTGGAATTACTTTATAGGAAAGGAAGTAAAAATTTTTCTGTCTACATGCATACACAATAAAGGAACTTGAAAACGATAACAGGAGACAGTTGCCAGCTCATTTAGCCTATTTACAGAAACAGCAGCATTCAGAAGGGGTTTTATTTTTAAGTCAATAGCTCTAAGGATGAAGTATGCAAAGGCTTAAAGAGACACTGTCAAAAAGATCAAAGGATTCAGAAGTGAAGGTAAGACACACCCTGCACAGATCATGTGTTGTATTCCATTGATGAATGGAATACATCACAGCATTCCATTAGCTCAGCACTTCTAAGTGGGCTTAATTCTAACTAACCCACTAGTTTAGTATTTCTGCACAAAGAGTGTAAAATCTAGTAAGACCGTCTTGAAATTTATTAGGGTCATACTTTGCTGCTTTCCTAGACTCAGAAGACATAATACGTTATGATACCATTCATGATAGATATTATCAACACAATAGAGTGCAGGAAAACAGTGCTATTGCCAGAGCCAGTGGCAAGCATCTCTTCTTAGTCTTCTGAAAGACTACTGTCACAACAATATCAATAGCTAGCTTAAACTTGTGTAGCAAAAGACAGAAAATGCAGAGAGAAAAAGGAGGAGGAGGAGCAGTTCGGACTGATGCCACGATTTTCATAGTTGAAATGAAGATCAACAAAGCAACGTCAAGAAAAAGAAAAGTAAGATTCCCAATGAAAAATTAAAACCAGAATGAGATGAAAGGATATTTTTAACCTCATTTGTGAATTGTCTGAACAGAATAGTCAGTCACTTGACAATATAGAGGTCAGTGACTGTAGCTGAACAGCAAAAATACTATGAAATTATCCCATTCCATGGTTCACAGTCCTGAGTGTAATGGAGGAGGAAAGTACATAGCTAACATAGCTGTGGGCTAAAGCTGCACTCCAAAAAATTAGACATTGCTTGTCCCATTTTGAAAGTTTATTGGCTTTTAACTTGTACTGAGAATCTGTGGCTTTATTCTCATCCAGACAAGTCAATTTCCTAATCTCACCATGAAAAGGAGAAAGGGAACTACAGAAAGCCAAGACATAATCTAGAGTTATTAGCATCAAACATTTATCAGAATTTGGCTGGATATTCTCCCCTAGGACTCAAGCAATATGTATGGCCCAAGTACTGCAAGCTGACCTAAAAAAATCCATAGAAAAATATGGATCAGGGGATGTGCTAGTTCATTGCCCCAGTTTAAGGCAGGATCAACCCAATCTACATAACTCCTGACAGACATATATATAAATTGTTACTAGAGAGATCTAGAGATCTTTCACATGTCCTCCACAGCCCATGACAGAAATAAATTATACCTGTTAGAAGAAAAAAAGAATCTTCATATTACCTAATTGGAATCTTTCCTTACTACAATTTAAAGGCCTTATTTCTTTTCCTACCCATATCAGACATACAGGGTAACTTTTTCCCTTACTTTTTTCCTACGCTTTATATATTGGAAGACTTGTCTACACTCAATCTTCTCTTCCTTAATCCAAACACCTAAATCATACCAACTTCTTATTTTTATCTCCCTGATAATTTTAAGCGGTCTTCAATTGGTCCTATGACTCATGAAGGTACAGTGCCCCAAACAGAAGGGAATAAATATGCTACTCCTGGTAGTCCTGCAGGTGATTTTCAGTTAATCACAAAAGAGGGCAAAACCAAGAATGGTACTAGGGTCAGAGTTTAATACAGCAGGAAACCAGGAAAATTAGAGATCTTTTCCTGTAAGAATCAGCAAAAATTTTGAACACACATGACCTATTTAAATATCTCCACCTCCACGCAGGCACAGCACCTCTTGGAAAAAGAAAGACCCAGGGACAAAGAAGAATCTGGTAAGTTCCTGGAACTGTGTTAGGAACAAAAATCCTTGAACAGAAGATGTAAAAAACAGTTAGGATGGAATGCATTACTAGGTTTGACATGACCCAGTGGGGAAGAAGCAGCCGAAAACATTGAATGTTCATGAAGGGATGATTCTTAAGTTTTAGGAAAACAAAGGAGAACACAAAAGTAAGAAAAGGGGTTTCAGGGAATTAAATTTCAGCAAACTCACCCACCTACCCACCATGCACAAAGATATATCTGTAAGCACACCAACAGACAGGAAACTGGCCTGCTCTTCTGAGAAGGGGTGCCACTGAGCACATACACCAAGAGCACAAGAGTGGTAGTGCTTTTTCTCTGCTGACACCTAATTAGAAAGGTGTCTATGATTAGACAGCTACTAAAACCAACACAACAAACAAACACAGAAAAAAATTATTGTAAAGATAGTTAAAGTTGATGTTCTCAAATCAGTTAATCTGTTGAAATTCACCATAAGGTATTTAGAGCTGACTAGACCAGTCTCCCAATTATCAATCGTCATTTTTGACAACTTTTAGAGGATAGTAGTGGTTCCTGAAGACTGGGAAACATCTAATGACTAGCTTAAAAAAGAAAAGAATCAAAAAAGGCAGGGCCAAGAAAGTGGAGATGCAGCAACTGAATTGCAGTTCCCCCAAATTACAGAATAAAAAATATTTAGAAGAATTTAGCAGATAAGTTGAGTGATACATAGATTTATCAAGTCACTTCAAAGCTACCATCCATCAAAATTTTCTTTATGACACAGTAGCAGACCCTGTAGTTAAAGAAGCAGCAATAGGTATCATATAGCCTGACAGAATGAGTCTTTGGACATAGATTCTCATGCAATTTTCATAAGCAGAGTAATATAATGCTGCAAAGGGAAGCAAGTTCTAATAAGAAGGTGACACTAAACTTAGAAGGGTTGTATGCATGCTGAAAGACAAGACTACATGTTACAGCAATCTAAAATTTGAGAAATGGTCTGCAGAAGACCTGAGTACAATTTGTAAGGTGAATATTAGACTTTAACAGGAATAAGCAACAGCAGAAATATAAGATGGAGAACAACTAGCGAGGCAGCAGCACAGTGGAAAAGGAGCACTAAGGCTAGACCAGACCATACTCTGACTAGTAGTCTCTGTCACACTAGCAAAATCAGCAAAATCTTGTGCTAGAAGAGTCCCGCAGGTTGCACATCTCAAAATTTACACTAGGATATGGAATTGTTTCAAAAAGGCTGGGTCAGTGGATGCTAGGAAGGAAAATCCAAGGCACTGTGCACTGGAGTGAGCTACTGCCTATCTTCTTTGTAGATTTCAGTGTCCAGGTATGTTGGCCTGGCACTGTTCACTATCAGCACAGGCATGAATGTAAAACAAATACTTCTCATGCTTTCCCTCCTACCCTCAGAAGAAAACCATATATTTTCTACATCCCAAAAAGGTTTGCCTTAAAAGTTTTTACCCCTTCTAGGTAGCAGGTGAACTGTTTGCTTGCTGACCATTTTACAACCAACCATCAAAACAGGAAAGATATTTAAAAAATAAAATCTGGTGTATAACCTCTCACAGGACATGTCAGTAAGCTTTCATTTTAATTTGTAACATATATTTGCTTTGCAAATTTGGCATTTTCCTTCTGTTGTATTTTATTGTTTGAGTAATAAAAAAAACCCGAATGTGCAACTTTATGTCTTTATTGCAAACAAAGAAGCTGAATAGTCTGACAGTCTCCTTTTAAAGATTACATATAATGACAATGAGATTGCTGAAAAATCATATGTTATTCATTCAGATTTACTACCACAGCAAAAAGCTTTAGATTAATTAATGCTGCAATATATTTGAAAGATGACTAAGCCAATTAATCTCGTTCATCTCTAAATGGAACAGTAGAGGGGAGAATTTTTTAAGAACTTCATTTAGGATTGCCAAGGTTCTACTGACAATGATAATCAGTATAAAGGAATAAGTAGAGTATATTAAAGTAGTAACATTGCTGGTACAAGTTCATACTTGTACACAAATCAATACAGAACACACAAATCAATACAGAATAAAATACGCTAGTGCCATTCTACTGCTTATGACCAGATGACTGCACATCATAAATTTACATCTCTTGCTCATCTTAGCTAGCTAAAGCATAGAGACCAGGAAAAATCATCTTTATTAATGACAAAGGTACCATACTGGCAGAAAGGTACTGAAAGTAACTGCAGAGCTGGATGACATAAATGGAAGACTAAATTCAAGGACAGTGCAAACAAAACAGTACTTATGCATGGAGGCCCAATCAACAAACATGCGTAACCAGAAGTTAAATAAGAATTCACATATTTCAGAAAAATCAATACAGAATCAACATTTTTTAGTTCTGCGATTGCAGAATTTAGAAATTTTAGGTTAATCAGTTTAGGATTACTTAGCCTATAACATAGGTACAATGTTTCAAGTAAGGAGTAAAGAACATTGAATTTTAACCTTCTCAGTTACATAGATACTAATAGCCACATATGGCATCCTGCAATCTACTATACATTCACACACACCTGCACAGACATAGAACCATAGAATGGTTTGGGTTGGAAAGGACCTTAAGATCATGTAGTTCCACCCAACCTGCCATGGGCAGGGATGCCTCACACTAGACAATGTCGCCCAAGGCTGTGTCCAACCTGGCCTTGAACACCTCCAGGGATGGAGTGTTCACAACTTCTTTGGGCAACCTGTGCCAGTGTCCCACCACAATACCATGAATAAAAATCAGAATAAATCCAAATCTCCTTCCTATTTCCCTGAAATTCTCAGGTTCTTGGTAAGTAAAGAAATTAAAGAATACCTAGCTTTGAACCTCTTTAAAGGAATCCTTCTCATATTATTCATTCTGCAGTAATTAAAAAGGGCATTCACATTTTATGTATTTAAATCATAATAAAAGCTGTCTTCACTCCCTCCCATAGGTTTTCCACACAAAAATTTGTTAACATACTGTTCACAGAAGCAAGAATTTTTAAGAATACAAAGAGATGCTATTATCGGGCATGTGAGCCTCTCACAGCAGTTCTCATATCAGAAGACATAAGAAGAAAGCAATCCATTCAGTACTGTAAGAAGCAGTATTTTAATAAAAACAGATTTTAAAAGTTGGGTTTTCTTGCCTTTTTGTTGTTTTTGTATGCAAATCATTGCAGCATAACACACATTTGGATATTCATTTTCAAAAGTTTTCATGCCCTTGTTTCCTTGGTATCATTACTAAATATACTTGAAGTGCTATTTCTTTACTGGCACTAAAGCATTTTCTATCTGTAAAAGGTGAAATTTTACCAAAATACACCTATTATAAGCATGTTATGAGGCTACCAACAAAGCAGTGCATGATTATGCAGTGTTCTATTTCTTAAGAACAACAGTGAATTCAGTAAAATTATGTCCTATGGTTACTTCTGGTTCACCAGAATAAACTCAGATGTAATAGACATAATGTGTTACTACTACTCAACACAGGCTTTGAAGTTCTCTTGTCCTAGATTTTTAGGTTCCACACTGAAAGAATATAATTAAAATAGAAGTTAATGTCTGCCTTTGCTTTGATACAGCAACAAGTATTAAAACAATTTATTAGAATACAAAATTTGTACTATAACATTTGGAGAAGAGGAAACTGCATTTTGTAGGAGGCCGCCACCAACCAAACAGTTTTTCCTTAACTTATTTTACTTCCTGTCAAGTTTCCATCTGCAGATCACTAGAAGATCTACCAAGCAGTCAGTCATCTTGAGCTGCACGTCCATCTCAGCCAGGCATCAATGGAAGACAACTGTTGATTTCCACAGGCTCTGGATAACCCATCTATTCCCTAACAGCTTGATGATCACAGTTGAAATCTACATCCAAGGTATGCTGAGTTGTATCCAGCCTCTGCAGCTACACAGACTAACTCCCAATGTTCTAAGACCCCTCTCCCTCAATTCCCAATTCTTTATCAGCACAACCTCTGTCACTAGCATGTCATAACAGTGATTTAAGCGCCAGACCACAAACCCAAGTGAGAAAAGGAGTGTGTCTAGCTCCATCTCACATTTTGGTTCATGCATGTGGTGGCAGAAGCAACCCAGTTATCAAGCTTTGGTCCTTAAACAAAAATGACATGTAGCATTGGACTGCCTAAGCAGATAACATTTTCTTTCTAAAGAAAGGCCATTAGACTGGACCTGGCCCATGGACTCCTTTCAAAAGGTACAATGTTAAGCCAGCACTAACCATTTTAAAAGCCTTGAACTAACAAACAAAACCCATCAGCTGTATTTCCCACTTTGGTACTGAAAATCAATTCAGCCATTAACCAGCACTTTGTGATGGTTTTCAAAGAGATAGCAAAAATACAGAGCAGATAAAAACTGACCTTGTTTCTTTTAACCCTTCTTTCTGAATGACTTCCAGTATTTGTTTTGCAGTCATTGGTGAGTTGGGATACTTTTCCAATGCCTGAAAAGAAATAATACATGTGTAAGTGACAAGACACAGCTGTCCTGTGAATCTGAAAGTTTATGTGATCATGCATTTTTTATGTAGTCATTTCTGAAAGGCAGGGAACGACAGTGTTGAGACTGGAGTCCTCTGTTTGTTAGAAGGCCAGATACAATCCAGGAAACTGCAGCAAGGATAAGATTTACTTGCTGCTTTTGTGCATCATCTGCTACATCTGCCTGGAAAAAGATCGTACCAAGTTCCAAATAAAAGAGCTGAAATATGCAACTAATTTTATGACACAGCAACAGAGTTCCTTTCAGGCAGGAGGGGAAGAGAGGGGGAGAAAAAAATGCATCTAGACTTTTGTTTTGTTTTGTTTTTAGAAGTATTTGAGGTCACTTGAATATTCTACACTTAGGTTTTGTCATGACCTCTGGAACAAAATTGGCTAAAACCTTCCATTTGTAAAGCAGGAGCTACTGTGAGAACTGACACAGATCAGTTTCAATTTTAAAATGCTTTTTGTTTCTAACAACAATGAAAAATGAAGTAGCCGGAACAGTCACAGTACACAAGATGCTACATGACAGAGTGCAGTATATTTTTCCAGTTCAGCTCAGTTTTCCACTCCTTTGCCTTTTCCAATTGAGCCCAAAGTAACCCACTCCTCTTTCCAGATACAACCATCTTGTAGAGATTTTTCTGGTTTTCCACTTCCTTTTTGTCCCCATCAGTTTTAAGCTGTTAAACAAGCAGCCACTCTTTTGCTCATGTAAAGTGCGAGACTGACAGCCCTGGAAAATGAAATCTTTCAATCAGCAGTAAAAGGTGCAGCACAGGCCATAGCAATCCAGCTTCACAGAGAATATTGCCAACATATCTTGCATTTCTACCCTGGGTAAGTAAGAAATCAGTTTGGTCTCCAAATTATTCCAATCCTGAGCTTCTCTCTAGTAGTTACCAAATGATGACAATTGTGAAAGTAGCTACTACTCTGTAGATACCTGCCCACTAGGAACTAGAGACACCATCACATCATACCATTCAAGTCATCAAACTGTGAAGGGTGCTAACCAGGGCTGTAATTCAAGCAGCTCAACTAAAGCCAAAGCCTCCCTACTCACTACAACTTGATCTGCTCAGCCCTCTCCTGCCATTTTACAGTTCTGATTTATTGCCTGTTCTCCCCTTTTGCAGCCAAAGCACAGTTTACCAAATCCTTCAGTTCTTTTTTATGCATGAGCTTTGTATCCTTTATCTTTCAGTTACACAAAGGAAAACGCAGAAGTGAGGGCTGCACTAGAAAGGTCTGGGAGCTGAACTGAGCTTATCTCATGTACATCAATAGGCAAGATTCAAAAGGGACCCATCAGGAAAGGAAAACCGAAAGGTGATTTGAAAGGAGGAAGAAGAGTGGGTAGGAAAGAGTATGGCAATGAGTAAGGATGGAAGGAACTGCACAGGGCTGGGAAAAGGGCCATTGCACAGCAAGGGAAGAGAAATGACACAATGTATTAGTGACAGAACCACAATGACACATTGAAAAAATGAAAATGTGTATAAAGATTAAGACTAGGACGAGAAAGGATTAATGGTGTGGAGACAAAAATGGAAACTTTAACTTTTGTAAAGAAGACAAAGAAAAATGACAGGGTAAAGTAAGAACACACCAAAATAAAGGCAAAAGAAGACAACCGAACTGGGAACATTCCAGAGGGCAAACTGGAAAGGACAGAAGAGGAAACTACACTGTACTGGACACGGCTATGAAGGAAACTGTGTGCACTTGAAAGTGGGGTTAGGGTTACTCACTGTGGAGGATTCCCTGTTTCTCTTCCTGAGTACAGGCCCCTCAGCACACCTGGGCAGCTCCTCCCTGCAATTGAGAAAATTTGGGTAGCCCTGTCCCCTTCTCTACGACATCACATCCTACTCTGTAACGTCAGTATAGTGCCAAGTATTACCACGTGAGTTTGACAATAATGGGAAGGAAACAATAAAGCTACACAAGCATCAGAAGTCACCCTGTTCTGGACAATGGAGAAGGGAGAGCAGTTTGTGCTGAGGAAGCTGCACTGAACTGGTTGTGGAAACAATGGCCAGACATATGGATACAGAAGATCATCTTCACCAAACAACAATGGAACCAACAAGCAGGATGTACAACACTGCTACAGAAAGTTCAATCAAACCCACAAGGCAGATTTCAAATACCGCAGTATGAAGTGAACACATTCAGGATATAATGACAAACTGAAATGCAGAGTGTGTTAGACAGGCTGAAAGTACTGAAGCAAACAATTGCCCATTGTGTGGACTTGTTTTACGCCAGACATGTAGCGTGGGCTGCAGTTCATATACCCCATGAATTTAATTCTGTTCATGCAAGCCTCTAAAGGCTGTTATTTAAAGAACTATTCATACTCTAACTGAAAATCATTAATTCTCCAACTAAAACACTGCTTAAGTTGCAAATCCTGTTTTTGTGTACCTGATTAAGTTTTCTTTATCAGATCAAAGATTAATTTAACAGAGAACCTTAGTAAAGATGTTTATTTCTGCCCCTCTCACCATGCTGTCATGTCATGTGTGTGTCCCATCCTGTGTGTCCCGTCCCCCCCCCCCCCCTGTTTTTAACACACAAACAACCAACACAAAAA
>NW_009937511.1:10566-27142 GCF_000696875.1 Nestor notabilis
AACGTAACCATTAATCACATAAGAAAGTAAGAATAATTACTTGTAAAAACATCTTAATGATGATCTCATTTTCTTCCCCCAGTTATGGAAAACAGCATCAGAGTATTATTTAAGAGTCTGTGAGCTAATGAATAAATTGAACTGATAATTGCACTGCTGTTGCTTGCCTCTGTATCTCACCATTAACTCTACTAAAAGCCCGCGATCCCTTTTCCATTTCTAATATTTTAAAAATATTATTAGAAATTCAAACTGAATTACTGTGCCTTAAGGCAAATGAAATGCTAAAATGCAGTAGCATAGTTAAGTCATAGACTTCTTGGTCAGAAAAAGTAACAGGCATCAGGGGAGGAAGCCTTTATCTGTTTTAAGTATCTTTCTCCTTCCTCCCACTTCATCCACCAACACTCATATGGGCAGTGACTAATAACTCTGAAATTAAAACATGCCAAAGTACTGTCATAAAGAATATGATTGTTTTGATGTATTTTGTGTAAGAAGAACAATGCCTGAAGAATGGTTTGCACTGACTGCAACCTCTATCATAGAGGATCAAATATGCTCTATTTATTCCTGACATTCAACCACAGCCGTAAAAAGAGACAGCCACTAAATAACTGGGACAGATAATTTGATACCCATCAGGACAATCTGGAAGACAACAGAAGTCAACATTGGACTGAATGTATTCTTGGTGTTCATTCAAACCCTGGTTAATGGCTCAAAGAAAAGACAACTCAGATCCTACTGCACACAGTGGAAATCAAACCTCCCAACAAATGGTTATAGCCTGACAAATAGCTGTGTTTGTAACACCTACATGTACAAACCCATAACGTCAGTGATAATAAATAATTACACAGATGTCACAAACACATACAGTCCCAATTTAATCAGAAAAGTTATGTCAGTTATATGGGACATGAAGAAGTCCAAATTCTTTTTCTCACCACGGCATCTATCACCTTCTGTGCATTGACAACTGCTCAAAAAACTCACTTGCCACACTAGAGAATAAACATTTTCCAGTGAACTGTTAACAAGAAAACTCCAGAGCAAGGACTCCCAGCTT
Source organism: Nestor notabilis (assembly GCF_000696875.1). NCBI lineage: Eukaryota > Metazoa > Chordata > Aves > Psittaciformes > Psittacidae > Nestor > Nestor notabilis. Next base: position 11,639 of record NW_009937511.1, read on the forward strand.
AGCACAAAGAGAGAAATCCTGAATGCTCAGCTCGCCTACAAAATCAGAAGATAACCTCTACATAGTTAATGGAATGATTAGTTTAATCTATATACACACAGCTACTTGTGACTACATGAATCGGATCTCAATCGTTTGCATTTCAGCCACTAGAGGGGACACAACCAGAGGGACAGCACGAAGAAAGGCGAATTACAAAGTCGGCCTTCTTGCCACCCATAAATATTCCTGCAGGAAGTGGAAAGCTTTGCCAGAAGAGCAGCCACTACTGACAGAAAATGACTCTTCTAAACCAGAGCCAAGTGTGGTCAGATGCTGTGCTATAGTCCAAAAGCAGCAGGCAGAACAGTCCAGTGGGCTTGCGGATGCTGACTGTGCAGCCAGAATACAGTTAGCTGGAACCAGGCAGAACCTCTTCTATTTCTGGAAGCCACCTGCAGAAATCTCAAGGTCAGGTAACTGACAAAAATCAGGATCATTTTATCGCATCTGCTTGGTCAAACTATAGGTTGAGCCGCTACTCACAAACTGAAGCAATTCTCTTTAGAACATTATTTAAAGAAGTTGGGAGGAGAAAGGAACAGTACAGTTATTGCCAGTACTCCCACTGAGCAGCTAAAATACAAGTCAGGTTGAAATGGACAATAGACAACCTTTACTGCCGAAAGAACAGCAGGGTAAATAAGAGAACAGAAAAATAACTCCTTGTCCTAAGCATAAAATATATTTTCTAGCCACTCATTACTACAGTGACAAATTGAAAGATGGAGTCCCAAACAGGGTACAAGAACAGTGTCCTGGAAAAAATCCAGCATTGTCTTTTCCAGCTGCTTGTGTGAGGTTAACAGGAGGACTGACTTCTATTGTGGGAAATGCCCCACTCAAATCTTTTGTATTCATTTTTGATTAACGGCTTCAGTCATTGGGGAATTATCAGCAGCCTGGTAAAAGTTCAAAGCCCTTTGTGTGAAGACAGGCGGGTAAATGGTTAGGAGAGAAGGGCAGGGCAGGGTACAGGGTGGGGGAAGAAAGGAAGGGTATAGAGATGGATGAAGAGGAGAAAAGAGTAAGAAGATCGAGAAAAGGGAGGGTGCATGGTACATGAAAAAGAGGATAGAGGGATGAAAATAAGAAGGGAAGATGCACTACAACGTATTTTAGCATAAATTCTCAAACAGAGGCTCATGGAACTCTTGTTGATGTTAAGAGAAAGGTAAAAAGTAGTTTCCAAGTATTAAAATATGAAAAGAAGCTAACAGGACTAATAATTCTTGTAGGACTTTTGACTTTGAGCAGTTGCAGTTACAATAAGGAAGTTGTAAAATCTGAGTAGAAGAAGGTGCATTTCATAAGACACATCTTTCACTATATACTCCATACTATGAATTTGTCTCTGTAATCCATGCATCACTACACATAAAAGCACCATCAAGAAAGAAAGGAACAAAAACCTAACATGAACAAAAAACCAACAAGTAAAAATGCCTAAACCTGCCGAAACATACTAAGTTTTAACATCAGTTGTGTGCATGCTTGCTATTCCACACATTTTTTAGGTTCAGAGGTAATGCTACTGACATGTAGAGCTCAAACGGTTTGAAGTACACCCAAACCCCTTTTTTCCCCATCTCTCTTTCAGTTAAAAGCACTTTACAGTTCCTTTAGGATGAGCTACAGGGAATATCTGGAAGTTTCCTGAATGAGAATTTCTGCTACAGAATGTTTGCAAGTCAGTCTGAAGCTGCCTAGGCTTTTCTAACCTGACAGATACATACAGCATTATCATCTCCTAAAATACTGAATGAAAGGAACAACCAAGAAAGAATCTGAATGATTTGTTTGTTGATTCCATTGCTTTGACTGGCTGGTTTGAAGCTTGCTCTGAGATGTCTGGACTCTTTTACTGTTCTTTTCTTAATTTATTTATAATGTCGTATTTTAAACTGATAGAAAGGCAGCAACAGTGCTTTGAAATTCCAGATAAACTACATGCTTGACATTTTGAATTCAAAAGAAATTGGATTACAATTCAGTTAAAATTAAACATACAATTGTGTTATTCTGTTAAAAGGCACAAGCTCTAGTAGCAATGACATCTTGCCATTGCTAGCAGCTTCATACATCACCAGAAAACACAGGGTAAAGTTTTCAACTCCAAACAACTGACTTATAATAACTTATTGATCTGGTCTGACATACTGAAACAAAATGAAACCTTCGTATTTCTCTCTATAATGTAATCAGCCTGCCCAAGCAACCAGGAACTTTCACTTAAAGGCTCTGTCAGCACAGATCCATAAACACCTCAGTGGCTACAACAGGATAAGCCCATTGTACACACAGAATCCTGTAAGATTTCTGTAAGATCAGGATCAAAGATACATACGCCAGTGAGCAGGATGTCAAACTTGCCACCATGGTATGGGTACCATTATTAGCAGCACGATTACTAGCAATGACTTCAGTTCAAGCAATGGAGCATCCAGATTCTCAGAATGACTGCTCAATTCTGATAGTAAGGTCCAGCCTCCAGAGCCATGCAAGCCATCTCCCTTCTTGCTTTCTATCACAATACCCCATTGCCTCTCACTCTGCCCAGATGTTTTATGCGCTCAAAGTGATACTCTCATCTTTTGACATGTTGCAATACCCCGTCTCCCGTATCTTCCACCTCTCTGCACCCCTACTGAAATATCTTTCTTCAATTGTCCCTACCACAGTACACTCTCACAGTACATTCCTGTGTCTTTTACCTCCTGCAACATTAGCACATTCATAGAGATGCAGCTTATTGCCATAGGTTCCCCAAAACCCACACACAAGTGCTGCCTAGGCAGTTGATACTGAATAACTAAGCAGCAGCATGCTGTAGCTCTTAGGGGCTGAAAGGTGAAATTGTATTGTGAATCTCCCATGGCTTGTTGACCATATTCTCTGCTTATTTAGAGTGTAAGTTTCAATTTCTGTTTCAGACTACCCATCTGAAAAACATAGGCAAAGCTGTTTACAACTATGAATAATTATTGCAGAAAAGGGGCCAGGAGCAAAACACAGCTCTGCCACCCAACAACATTACTGAAATCTGCATTCATTTGGTGCTCACACAGGCCGCAATCCTGAAATGCCTCTAATTCCAGCAGGGATAAAAATCCCCCTTTTGCACCTACCCCTGTACAAAATGAAGAAAGGCCATGCTTAGGTGACTGGAACTTATGGAGCAGAATGGATATGAGTGCCCTGTCAGCTGCCTTTACATTACAGATAACAGAGGAAAGAACTACCACCAGTGTGAACACATTAATCACTACTAAGGGAACAGGGGAAAAAAAACCCAAAACTAAGAAGCACCAAACCCCAATCATATTCACTTCCATACGTGTTGACTTCTTGATTGAAAGCTGAAAGAGTTGTTTGATTTCTTTTTCCTGAGACATTAAAAGGTTTGCTGTATAACTTACGTTTCAGAATAGTAAAATAAAAAAAAAAAAATACAAAGAGTAAAACTTACTAGAAAAATCAACAGAGAATGAATATGTGTTTGCTTTAAAAGCCTTCATCACTTAATTTCCTCGGGCAAATGTAATGTGTAAGGGTTACTTTTAATGTGAGAAATAAAACTCCTACTGGCTACTCTCTGAATGTACCAAATTTAACAGGAGGTGACAGTTATGCTGGTTTTCTTGCCATTGCTTTACAATCAGAGTTTATCTTGTTAGACAGTGTCCTACAGATATAGACCTAAGATTTCCAGAACACAAAAAAGAAAGCAAAAAAATGGAAAGGGGTAGGGAGGTGGGGGAGAGGGAAAATAGCAGAATACAAATAAAATACTTAAAATTATGCACTCTACCTAAATATTCTTATGCATTAGTTTAGGCCATTTTAAGGATTACATCAGGTAAAACTCACCCACTAAAAGGGTAAGACAAGTTTCATGCTGCAACTGACATTGACTCCATTAATGCACTACAAATACATTCAAACAACCAAAAAGCACTTCTGTAAAACTGTAAAAATTAAACTTTCATTTTAATTCTGTCAGATAGACGGCACAAAACTACCTCATGAAATTTACAGCACCTTTTGATGTTTACATGAAAAGCCAGTATAAGTCACACTGATCCTCTTAACCTTCCAAAGGAAGTCCATACACTTCACAACTCAGTTGTTTGCTCTGTTCCTCACTCAGAGGCCAGTAACACAGTATCAAATTAATAGGCAGGCAGAGATTGAGAAAATTACTAAGAATCTTTCTTAGTAATTTTATCCCAGAAAGAAAGACCAGAATGTGTCTAATGAGTTGAAAACTGGGAAAGAAATTCCAGAGTGGTGTACAGCAAGTGATAAAGCTGGAAAAATTAAAAGTCCCTTGCAATCACAGACACAACAAAAAGCCACTTTGAGTTCATTGTACCTACCTGTTTGAGTACTGGAGACAAAATGGAAAACTGAATCTCCACAGAATGAAAAATTATGAAAGCTTTGGGCTTGGTTTTGTTTGAATTTTTTTTTTTTGGTTGCTATTGTTGTTTTGGGATTTGTTTGTTTATGTGGTTTTGTACTGAGGGATTTTAAAGGAGGTGTTGTTTTTTTTTTTGCGGGGGGGGGGTTTGCTTGCTTGTTTATTTTAAATAGGTGAGTTAGTTATACTTTCTCATCAGGATGGACAATACAAGAGTAGTCTTAAGAGTCCTTGGGTGTAATGCAGTTTATTCCTTCCAGAGCTTGCACAATTATTTTATTTCAGTTCTCATCAGTCTGAATCATTACATCATTGTGTAAAGAATAGAGTTCACTGGCACAATACAGATCTACTGCTTAAATTGCTCTTAGAGCAGATATGGTAAGTCATGGTTTTGAACTAAAGAAATACAGCCTTCTCATAGAATGTGTAAAGAGAGAATTCTTTTGTTAGCTGTCAGTGGGATTTTGCTATCTCTGTTAAATATATAATGGTTAGTGTCATAACAAAGATCAGCCATCGTGTTATGGCATTTATCTTCATGAGTGAAGAGAGGAAGGGCTACTGTGATTTATTTCGTCTCTCTTCATGAGACGATTAATGTCATAGGAGATTAGCCTTCAGTACTGACTTGTACACAGAATAAAATAGAGGGCTGAAGTGGGATGCTAGGCAGTTTTAATTGCCACAAGTTTGGAAGCCCACATTACTTACAGATGGTACAGTTGACAATTACTCATCTGAGATTTTCAAAAATAGGAGAATATTTTGCTGTTCACTAACTCATACCCATTTTGTGTCATTTATTTGTTCAGTCCTTCTTATCAGTCTTTCCACATAGTCTTCTCCCCATCTCATCACCTAAATCCACCCACACTTGGTGGACTTAAATATACCATTTATTGCAGAACCGAAGTCCAGACTGGTGGTTTATATTTGGTATCATCTGTTTAAAAGTTTGGAAAATACACTATTTAACAGCTATTACTAAGACACATTTGTCACAATACAGGCAGACTAGAAAGAACATATAATAGCTCTGTATCTGTGCTTGTATTCATATATAAATAGATAGAAGGAACAGCTTTCCTCAAGTTCTGAGAAAAGTTACATGCTCACTTCTTCCCAGAGACCTTCTGAAATAATCTGACCTTTCTAAACTTAAGTTAATAGTCTTTCAAAAGCCTATCACTTTGGAGAAACGCACAGAATATTTTGTTTACATGTTCCTCACTCCTTCTTATGAAAGAAAGTAATTCAGATCATACTGTGGTGGGAAAAAAACCAAACCACACCAAACCAAACCAACCAACCAAAAAAAAAAAAAAACCAACTATAAGCAAAAGTTCTGCTAAAGAGGGAAGAATTATTTTTTCTCCAAAAAGGAACATGAATTGTCTGTAACTTCTTAAAAATCTCCTTTTCTGGATACTGATAAATCATGCCAACCTAGGTAAACTTTATCCTTGATATGAAAGGGCTTTTTCCTATTAAAACCAGCAAGTCTTTACTATTGGTTTACATCAAAGAGAACACATTATTAAAAAGCTCTCACTGTAAAGCATTATCTTTATCTAGACTTCTGGAGTATTGACTTAAACATTTTTATCAGGCTGTTAATCTCATCCACATATAATGTGACCAGCAACTGAGACCAGCCCCAACATTGAGACCAGCCAGGTAACAGTGCAACATTATGGCAGGGAAGAAGGATCATGAAAGCTAAGGACATTTCTTATTGATGCTAATTGGATAGGAGGAAAAAAAAAAAATAAAAATCAATGGGTCCTCATCAGTACAACTGTCTACCAGCTGGATGCTGATTTCTCTTAGAGATTTAAACCAACAGGAACAATCACTTGGCATAGGTAAACAAATTCAATAGGACCTCCGGCCTGTAAAGAAGAAAGGTGAACTGTGACTTCAAAACTGGAGCTCGTAAGGAGACAAAATGCTGAGTGCTAAAACCAACAGTTTGTAATCAAATCTCAAACCAAAATATAGAACATGTCTTCCCCTATGGGAGGAAAATCTGAAAACATTCAGGATAACCCACAATTGTTGTGGAGGCTCCAAACTCCTGACCCTGCTTGAAGGTATTGTTCTGAGACTGGCTGACTGACCCCTTAAAGTCAAGCTGGACAAGAACTGACAAGGTTACAGTGAGAAATGGCCATCAGCCATACACATCATGCAACTACTGTCACCAAACTCCAGAGTCACAACAAACTAATGGGTCAAAAGAGAAGCCACAGAGGATTTTACAAAGGAATATAAATACAGAGACTGCTCATAATGCTAGGCTTTCTGTTCAAGACAAACTTCTATTTTTAGGGGTCCTTAATATCTCAGTATGTTTCTTATCCTACAGCCCCTCCCTGCACATTGAACAGATTCAGTTGTTACCTGTCAGGACAGTAACTGTAACACAAGAAAAGCAAACCAAGAGAGAGTAAAACATGATCATTATACAGTATATTCAGTCAGGGGTTTTATTCTTTAAAATCACCAACATACATACACATGAGGATCCAAGTTTTCCCAATGTCACATCTCCTCAGCAAATGCAGCAGTAAAAATCACCAGCTCCTAGGAAATGCTACTGGCAAAGAAATTCCATGCCTATAGAGTTTAGGCACATCTTTTCGATTTAATGTTTTACAAGTTGATAATAATACATGCTTCCATTTCGCCAAAAAAATAGCTAGCAACAAGTGAACAGGAAAATGAAAACACTTTTATGGAAAAATTACACTGCAACAACTTGGGCATCCAGTGTAACTACTGAATTCATACTGCACCTCTGTAACAATGAGAATAAGATTAGCCTTACAGTTCAAATCCAGGAATGCAATCTTCCTTTAACTGTGCCAGAGAATCTCATCCAAAGACATAAGATTACACCTAGGAGATTTACATGCTATGTTCTCTGAGATGAAAACAAAAATAAACCAAGATGTCCAGAATCAGAAGAAAACTACCACTGTCTTACATTCAAGCATCACACCAGACAGACTTTTGGACACAGGTGATTCTAGGAAATTTCTGTTCTAGAAATAACCTGGGCAAGATAATTTGAGACTAATTCCAAAAATTCCAATAGGATAGAATTCCAAATGGATGAGATAACATTTCAGAAGACAAACTGGTCTTTTCAATTCTTTCAACGCGATTACTTAAAATTTCAGCAATACTCTTTTGGCTAAGATAGCCCATAACATAACTTGTTTTAAAAAGAAACATAATGAAACATAATCAAAGCACAGTATTTAATTTCCAGAACAAAGGTATTGACTTTTATACAGAACAGAACACAGACTTTTTTCCACCTTGATGTTTCACAGTGATCCTTATACTCCCAAAGTTTGAGAAAAACCCAGACTTCAAAGATAAAGGTTTGGAGACTTTAGCTGATGAAATGGTAGCAAACTAAATAAATAAAACAATGAAATGTAATTTTATCCTATAATTCAGAAGGGTTTTTTTCCTTTATTTCTTTCGTCATCAGTCACAGGTGATTTTTTTTCCTCCTTTCAGTATATTTGCTATTCCTCATTGGTACAAGAACATCTTCATCCCTTCTTCACTGCTTCCTAGTGCGGCACTGTCATTTTTCTCCCCAGGATTACATCAGTATCATCCAGGCACACACTCTTTTCACCACATGACATGCCAACAGACATAAACCCAGTTTCATTTTCTTCTACTAATCCCAGAAAATGTATGCAAGTACTAAAAGTAATAAGCTTCAAAACTATTATTATGCATGTATGTAGCACTTAAAATCTGAATTTTTTCAGAACATTAATCCTCAGAATGCTTTCCCTAGGCCCCTTCCCTCCCCCTCCACACCCCTATTTTGCTATAAAATTAACTCCAACATTTCACAACCTTTAACTAACACATGAAGCTTCTTGCCATAACAGCTCTAAGAATGATGATAACAAACAAATGCAGTGACTTTTTCATTCTCATTCTCTTTGCAGCTCTTTCAGAAGCATTTCCCAACCACTATGCATATATACCAACCTCAGTTATCTAGGCAGCCACTTTGTAGATCTGCTCAGAATGAAGATAGGAGATTATTTTACTTTATTTAACATTACTTTAAATAGCTTGAAGCATTCTCCTACAGCTCAGACACTAATATAATGAGTTAGTGCATTAAAATTACAGTATGAAACTGAGTCAGTACTCATTAAAATTAACTACACAGACATTTTCTTTTTTATGTTGTTTTTTAATTTAATGGAAGTGTTAAAGATTGAGAATGATAGTAAGATGATGTTTTGATATTGTATCAAACAGTCTATCTCCAAGCAAAGTAGGTAACCCTACACATTAACAGAGACAGGAGACAGAAACCCTTTCTCTTTTATAACATAGTAATTATTTCACACAAAAAAATTCTAACAGGTCCCTGAAGGAAAAAAAAAAAAAAAATCCCACTTAGGCCAAACTAATCTCACAGATTAAGATATCTGAGATTTTTTTTTTGGTTGGTTGTTTTCTTATAAACAGATTAAAAGACAGTAAGGCAATGCTTTTCTGATCTTATTTCCAAAATCCATACAAAACAGGCTTGATCGACTGCTTTGACTCCATTACTCAAAATGTTTTTCTAATTTCTCATCTCCAATTGAAGTTTTCAATCTGTAGTTCACGGTTCAGCTGAAACACAACAGCTCAAATGATTTCTCATACGCTGACTTTATCCTCACAGCCTTTCACTCTGACCCATCCTCTCATTGCTCATCTCTTGCACTGTATCCTGCACCCTTTCAGTCAGTCAAGTGTCTGTTAACTTCTCCCACATTTATGACCTCTTTCATTGGAAAACTCCCCAGACAGCTCTATATGAGTTCTGTAGTCCCCTCAAGTGTCACTGCTGCTGTGGGCCTGGAAGCTAAATTAACAACCCACAATGGTTACAGTGAACATCAAACATTTACTGTGAAGGGTTAATCATACCACAGGTTCTGAGAAGTTCCCTTGGAAGTACTTAGTAAGTGCAACAATCATCAACAGTGCATGTATACAGCATGCAGTAACTTGCATGGCCAGACTGATAAAAATCTCCAAATTTACCTTGTGAATCCACAGCTTTCTAATTCTTAAGTGCTTCTACAAATATGCTAAAAGAAGAACATATTTTAATATCACAACCACTTAGCGGGGCTCATCGTTGCTGGAACACTGTATCACAGAGAGCTGGAATGATCCGTCTTCATAAGGTAACTGCAGTGTTCAAGCTTAAAGCAATAATTCTATTTTCTTTCAGGTTTTTGCTCTTTGAGGTCAATCCCATGGTCTAGAAACCACAGTATTCCTTAACAGGCTTTTACTAAGGACAAGGAGCATTAGTCCAAGACAGAGACATAGGGTTGGTTATCAAGTTCCACTTAGATGGGTAGCTCTCACTCCAAAAGCAATAGGGGAAATTGGCAATGAGTCGGCGGATCCTTGAACACTGGCTGGAGAAACAGCATTTTAGCATGAAGAATTTGATTTGCAAGATGAAACAACCACATAACTGGACCAAACCAAGAGCTGGAGCAGTGTCCATTTCTTGCTATTGCTAACTGTCTGTCTAAAATGATGCTGGGGCTCATTATGGGACAGACAAAATGCCTCAGGCACATACACTTGCTTCCATGTTTCTCCCAGTCAGACTCACAGGGCTGTAACACAATACTTGACACACACATATATATGTGTGTGTACATATGTGTGCGTATATGTATGTATAGAAGATTTAGTCTGCTAAATCAGGAATTCGAGGTATCACATCAAAACATGCAATCCTTATTCTGTCCTCCCATCCTATTGGGATACCTGACAAAAAGCACTTCAGCTATTGCCCAGGAGGCCACTGTTGTAATGTGATCTATATTCAAAGTCTCCAGCTGCACAGATGTACTGGGCAGGGTAAAGTAAATCATCACAAGATTCTCTATCATTATTTTAAAAAATTAGTAGTCTTATAAAGGGCAGCTCAAGCTCTATACTACCACTTCCCCTTTCTTTTCTGCAATCTGGCCTGATGGACCCAAGCACTTGTGCGTACTGCCCAGGCCATTCTGCTGACGTGTTTAACTGACAGGAGATGTTTAATAATGCAACACAACTTGACAGCACAGCATCCAGGGAACAGAACAAAAGGAAGACAAACAACCTGTTTGACAAGGATTGCCAATGTAGCAAAATTGGCTGCACAGATTTTTCTTACTCTTGAGGGAAAGAAAAAAAAAAAATAATAAAACACAAAACACTACAACCCCTCCAAAAAAAAAAAAAAAAAAAAAAACCAAAACAAAAAAACCCAAAGAAACCCCAACAGTTTCAAATCAAAATACCTCAGTACAAGAACAATCCAGGCAAATACTTCGTAGTCCCTGGCATCCAGGAAGGTACACACTTGTGGAGCCACATGTCATCTTGAAACCAGTAACAAAAAGGTATTAACATATCTTCAGTAGTAACTCATTTGAAAATGTCTTCGACAGTGATTTACTGAGCTTATTCACAGCTAGACATGAGCTCCACTAAGTTATTCTACTTTGGGTTTTTTTAAACATGAGTGCTCGCAAGATGTCTCAAAACCCTGCATTATGAATGAAGCAAATTATGAAACAGATTAGAATGCATTAAGCACTACTGCTCTAAGAACAAACCCGCTACAGCATTGCTACATCAAACTGCCAAAAAAATCCAGATACGAAGTCAAAAAAAAAAAACTCAAAAAAGCAGAGAATGTGAATGAGCACCATTAAATGGATATAAAACTCTCATTCTGCACAAGAAAATTGATGTTTTCTCTCCAGTCACTGTCAGAGGGGGAAAAAAAAAAAAAAATCAAATAAAATTAAAAAAACCGCGGTAAGGATGCATTTGAATTCTAAATCACGCCCATCACACAACTTTTCATTATCATTTTATTCTCCTCCTTCTCCCATTTTTTAAGAGACCAGATTCCATCAAAGGCCAGAGAACCCCCAGCTCCTTTGAGTAATGAAAGTTACCAAGTGATTTTAGAGATTTCATAAAACCAATTTGGGGCGTGTGACTTATTTTCAAGTCTAAACAGACAAAGTGACTTTGAGGCCCTTTCATTTTTTATTATTACTGAAGTAATGCACTAATTAAGATGCTTTTCCCGCTCTAAACACCGAATTTCAAAGAAGTTCTCATCGGTCTTACCTGTCTAGAATTTCTAAATGACAGAAATGCCAAATGAGATGAAAGAAGCTAGTGTGTAAGTGAGTGTCGTAACTTCAGAATCTTGATTCAGAAGAATGACAGCAGGCTGTGACCAATAAGAGTCTATTTTCTCTCATTACCCTTGCTAAGAAATATTAGCAGATAGGTGTAGTGACATTCCATGTCACATGCTTCTCTGATACAGCAATGCAAACAGATATCCCAGCAGCTGGTAGATAACTGTGAATTTTGAGGCATAAAACGAATTAACATTTATCCAAAAATAGACATCAATAGATGTACTAAAACATCTGGATGTGGAATTTGTTCAGTCAAAACTGTCAGAACTGAAATAAAAATAAACAAATCAAAGTTGTTGCATAATGACAGATGAAGTTAAGTACTTTGGCAATACAATCATAGTGGTAGAGTCTCTTACACAAAGAAGGTTCAAGAACGCAAAGGCAAGAATAAATCATGACACATGAAGATTGACTGTAGTTTACTAAACTCTGCAAACATTTCACAAGGCATCTCACCAACTACAGTAAACCACTACACACAAGCAGGTTCTCCAGGCTCCTAAGAACAAGATGAAATGGATGATTTTGACCTTCAAATGGTTGATGTATACTTTGGTTAAGGCTCTTTCCCCTTTCCAGACATCAAGTTAAACAGGAAGTGAACCAGGATAAAGCAATATAAACCCTGACTAGAATGACTGCTTCACTAAGTTCCTGATCTTGTCTATTCTTAACCAAGATCACAATAAGAAAGAGAGAAAATAGCTTTTACATTAAGTTCTCCAAACCACATAATCTACTAGCTCATAACACGTGTCTGTCAAGAAATACTTCTGAAGTTGTGGATGTTCAAAAAAACGTTGTTACCTCTAAGTTGGACTATACTTTACAGGATGCAACTATTACCCACACGATAATAACCTCTAGGGCTGAGCCTCTACAAGCAGTGAGGAGATTCTCATCACTACAGGCTTGGCTACACCAATCTATGTATATAGAAGGACAAGTTTTAAAATAAAGTGTGTAATGTGTGCCTTCTAAATAAACCACTCCAAAATCACAGACAGTAATCTAGGACATGACCTAGAATGTCTTCTACAGAGGAATATAGTACAGTCCTCTTAATGAGTCTGTGAATACCCAGAGCAACAAACCGAACTGTGGTTGCTAATCACGGTAAATGTTGTCAGACAGAAACTAAACTCAATGCTACACTACGAAACAAGTCTCCTCAGACACCTGAGGTACAGGATGCCACATCTGACTCAGAACCTGCAATGTAACAGCTGGATCCCGTATGTTAAAAACCTCATCTAAAAGATTCTCTAATATTGAGGAAAGTTTCATGCCAGGGTCCATATAGACTGTGCCCTGCTGAGCTCAAGCCATCAAAGTAAGCTGAACTCTTCACATTCAAAGCATGAAAACATCAGATCCCTCCCCAGTTTCCTGTTCCAATGTCAGAAACAGCAGACCTTGCTTACACCGAAGTGAATGATGATGGTCTAGATCCCTCGAGCACTTACGTGCAGTTCCCAGCCCCCATCAGTGCTGACACCAAAGGGCTCTAGTAAGAGGGCATGGACTGCCAGATGGCTTAACTGTCTCCTGATAGACACGTCATCTGTGCTAATGTACTATAGTCATAAGTGAATTTAGGTAGTGGTCTGCTTAAGGTATGATATTTAGCAAAACATAGATCATCCCTTCAAACCAAGATTAGCTGCAGGCAAGCCATTAGCTGCTGAAGGAACCTCTCTACCCTTTTCACATTCCCAGCAGGTCCATTTCCCCCCCAAGAGAGTAACTCCAGCAATAGGAAACTGTCTAGCAGGGCTTCACAAAGACAGCATACTCAGAGGGCCGGTATCTAAACAATTTGGGTTTCTTTGGGAAGGGTGACTGTCATTCAAAGTTGGTAAGAGATTAAAATGGGCCACCTATGGCAAATCTGTTGTGCTTGAGCAGCATGGGGATTTGCTACCTGAACTAACAGAATAAGCAGATGGGCTATACCAGGAAGTATTGCTTAGAGCATGCACCGTTCCAGGTTGTTATTCTGCCTTTGCATTACAAGCTGACTGTTCCAGAGTGAAGGCTAAGATAGTTAATTCCTTCTGTCTGTAAATTCCTCAAAAGGAGGATTTTGTCAGTTTCAACTGGAACCTATGGAATCACAATTTCCAATAATCACATCTTCTCCAAGGTCTTGATAGCAGAAAAGGAGGACACTACTTAGTTATTGGTATTTACAGGGAATGCCAAGATTATCACCATCATCATACCCAGAGAAAGGGAAGATACTTTGAAGCTTACAACTTCTAAAAAACTCCCCTTTTTACTCCAAACCCAAGAGGCCAAGTTTAGCATATGACTTTCCAAGCAATGTAATCTGCTGGTCACAGTATAAAGAACAAAGAAAGCCTCAAGTAGGAAGTAGAGCGAGTCTGGCTTTTCACCTTGAAGACAGCATGCTACCTGGTCCAGACTAGGCTGCTGCAATAATTCCCTGGTTTGATCCAGGGAACTGGTGAACTGGACTAGCAAATCTAAACCAAACTTGCTGTGAAGGGTGGGCAGGGCCTTGGGTGTCATTAGTGGAAATTATTTCACTGTGATTCCACCATTTCCACATGCAACTGACCAAATCTTGTTTGTGAGAAACTTGTCAACTGCTGGAAGAAAAAAAAAAACAGACCAGTTATTTCAACAGAAACATGCAGTGTGATAGGAAAATACTGGTTCTTCTACAGAGAAAGGTAAGCCAGAAGCCACTGGAAGCAGTCTCTATAACAGTGAGCATTAAATCATACCTTAAGGCACTGAACACAGCTTCACATTTTTAAGGAACGCTCATATTTAGGTTCCTGTAAGGGTTTTCTCCTACGTTATTCTGCTTTGATAGAAGTAAGGTCATATTACTGAGAACAGGTCCCATTCCTGAGCTGGGTTCCTGCCTTCCTAAAAGTCTGTGGTACCAAAGGTTAAACGGCTGTCTTGAGGTAAGTTAGAAACTTACTCCTCTAAATCTGCCCTAGAAGAATGCATACGGTAAGATGAAATAGAATAAATTCGTATTTTATCACAGATCACTTTTTAAAATAAAAAATATTAACACACACTAATTTCTGCATTATTTCATACTAACAAAATAAAACACTAACACTTAAAACACAACCACAGAAGGTATAAGAAAAATAAAAGTGCAGGTTCAACCTTGTCTAACAAATGTAAAAATTACTTTGAATAAAACAAATGGGAGGAAACCCTAGAGCAAACCAAAATAAAATATAGCTCTTCAAAGCAGCATTGATTTGGGATCAAAAGGAATGGCCATCAAAACTTCCCAAGTCAGAATGTTTCTGCATATCTGAAAAAGAATTAACTCAGAACAAATATGGAAATAATAGTAGGTCTCTGTTAAGCCAACAACAAAGAAATCCTTAATACCATAAAACAAAGTTATGTCAAATCTACCATTTTTAAAAATACATGAAGCTCTTTTCACACAATGCTTTAAAATGTTATTTATAGTAACAAAAGCGAAGACTTAACATAAAAGTCAAAGGGATTATCATCAATGGTTTAGCTATGAAGAAGTTACTGTTCTAATTTTTTGTTTCACTTGTGGTCTTCATATTTTGAAGATGTAATGCAAATATACTTCCATACCGCTACACAATCTGTTTCAACTCCACTATCTTAGCAGACCAGATGAAGCAGCAATCAGCTTTTGGACAGCCAGTGACTTTAAACAGTAACATGCAAGTTAACAATTCCAGTGGGCTTGTGTGCTTTTCATGTTTGCTCCCCCCCCCC
>NW_009937511.1:27173-31616 GCF_000696875.1 Nestor notabilis
CCGCATCAGTTTCCTTAATTAATTCATATAATTTTCTTAAACTTTACAGAAGCAAGAGAACAAATTCAGAGCTGGATCCTGTCAGGAGACTAGTGTAAGAAATACAAGAATTAAGGTGTGAATATTACTCCCCCAATATGCACAAATCATCTGAACCATGAGGACTCTTCATAGCCCTGTAAAGTGCATATTCTGCAGTAACACAAGAAAACCTTTCTTTCAGAATGAAGGTTGGAGAAGGAGCAAAAATACTGGAGAGGAGGTCCAACACATGAATAACCCAACCCTACTGTTATTCCTGATTTTCTTCTGCTTTATTGTTAACTAGAGGTAACGACTTAACTGAACTGTGTTTCAAAACACCACTTACAGGAAAGAGAAGAGGCCAATAATAAGGGCAAGCTATTCATAAAAAATCCTTTTAAAATGTTACTATAAACTATCACCCTTCATGGGCAGATGTTCCGTGCTTCATACAAACACTGAGCTCTGCATTCCTGAAGTGAGAAGCCTCCATTCATTTTTTTCAGGCCTCTTTCACCTTTCTGTATCACAAATAACAAAGGATCATGTCTAGCAGTCAAGTGATAAAAAGTTGTATCACTCCTACCTACTTAAAACTGTTATCAGTTCTTGTTTGTCAGAGTACCCTTGGACACATTTTGTTCTCAGTATTTTTCATTTCAACATTTTTTATGCAGTATCTTATGGCGTGAAATTATTAAGAGGCAGAATTTGCTATTTTGGGACTTTCAGTGAGTTTAAGAACATCTGAAACTAAACTGATATAAGTTTTTTCAACTGAAAGGAATCATTACAAATTGCTTAAACTACTCAAGTGTTTAACCTTTCTATTCAATTTTTTATGAGTTCCATGTATGACCAGAAAACTACAATATGGTTTCATCAAATGAGGATCAGCTGAAAGACAGAGGAAAGACAGAAGAAAGACAGGATGTTTCTCCTCCTTCCTTTAAAGATTTTCTTTTGTTCTCATTTTTTTAAGTGTACCTCATTGTATGTAAGTGTATTTCTATCTTTGTCTATCAGACACAAAAAGAAGAAAAATGGCATGGAGATAACGACCAGGTCATACATAAGCATTGCTCTAGTCTGATACAAAGTACAAAATGAGTTGACATATGGAGTCCACATCAAAGATATGCCCTTTGGCAGGTTGTAAAGACAGGTTGCAATTTTGTCCATAAAAATGTGTGTTCTACAAAATGGGTTCTGTAACATGAACTGTCAGTGGTATGCCACCATTCCATTGATCCTGCACATGCGTTCATCTCTCAGGAATGCTTGTAAGCTGGGCTATGCCTTGCCCTAAGATAAGCAGGCTTGCATGAGGGAAAAAGCAGTGTATTGTAGACAGAAAATTCAACTCTGCAGGAGACATCTTCCACAAAATGCAAGTTTCAATACAGGACATGCCAGTGGCTCCTGTTTTACTGCCTGTATCACATACATGGTATTTACAGCGAGAACTTAATATAATGGGAGTCCTTTCCTGCTTATGCTTTAAAAATTTAGGGAACAGCTTGAAAAAACACTGCATTGCAGAAACTTAAGTTTTCAAAGACCCTTTAATCAAATACCAAAACACACTAAAGGCACTGCTGATTGTCATTTTGGAGCCTCGCCACTTAGACTTACACATTATAATGTATTTTAAGACTGTCGTGTAATATGTTTTTCTAAAGTATTTCTGCTTCTTTCATTGTGAATGTGGGAAATGGAGAGCTGTGTAACGATTTCAGGCTTGAGTCCAGTTTTTGTACTCCTTTTTATCCATAACTATTACATGGTGCATTATGAGTTTCAATATACATTGAATATAGAGACATGACCATATCCATTTCTTTCGTAATTACTGTGACAGAAACAGTAATAGAGAGTGAATGAAGCAAAAGTGTAGCCACAGAAGGAAGATGATTTTACGACTATGAAACAAAACTACTACGAAGACGCTGTTGTACCGTAACTGCCTCTCCCACAGATTTCCTGAACAGCTTTGAGTAAGGTACTTAATCTTTCCATGTCTCAACTCTGCATGGGTAAAGCGGAGGTCAAAATACTTAACTTCACAGGCATGTTATAACTATAGAAACATTTGCATTTGGAAAGCTACTGGGTGTTGCTAATAATAGCTATGAATGTACGACTGAAGCATAAAAGAAAAATATATTTGTGCACTGAGTTTGAAAGGTGTATAGAAAATTAAGTACCACACATCAAACAAAGAAAACAGAATGAAAAATCAGCAGCTCTAGTGAATGAACTTAAAGTACTTGGGGAAACTAGCGTGCAAGTACGTCATTTAAAGTCTAGATTGTAATATATGGATGTGCACACTGGAGTGAAAAAGCAATGCCAGCAATGTTACCTCTGTCATTTCACACTTTTTAGCAGTTCACTTTGAAAGCCCATTATTGTTGCAATGCAAGGGCTTTTGCAGAAAATTTAGCACATAAATATCTATACATTTGGTGTATGTTATTCATTCAACCTCTCATTCCTAAAAATAATTCAGCTGCATACAATTTTACAATATATTGATTTAGGTAACTCATGAGTTGGTTTTTGTGAGTAGGTATCAATCACTTCATTGTTTACTTGCCGTTAGAAAGAAATTGATTTAATCAAACCTTGCAGTAATACATTATTGATGTATCCCAAGAAAACGAAGTCATAAGGAACCATCAGGGTCCTAACATAAAGCACTGTAAGGAGTGGCAATTCTGGCTTCAGTCTTTCATTGTGATTTGCAAACGTATGTCACTATACAAGTAAAGCCCGGTACAAGACTGTAGTTGGTCTAAGCAGAACTATGTATCATTCATATAATAGACAACTTGGGACAAGTTGTCCACAACTTGGCAATCCCAGGGGGCTAGCTAAAAACAGTGTGGACCTTACGTATCTCCATAACTTGTAGACAGCAGTGTACCATTTTTACTCAATTTTAGCAAATCATGACCCTTCTGGGGGGAGCGTGAGGTGGTACGACATCACGATAAGAGTCTCAGCCCTTCTCCTCATCACTGGCTCAGCCTTCGTTCTCCAGAAGACATAAACTTTTCCATATACTGGACCACATGGGAATAGCAATTTTACTTGATAAACAATAAAATTCCATCATGCACATCTCTCAAACAAAATACAGCTTAGAGTGGCAACTGCAGTAGCAACTTGAAAGAGTAAAGTTAGAAGAGCATTTGATGTAGTTTATAGACTCTTGTATAGATGTTGCCAGTTTAAAGCACAGAGAAAGAAGTACTGTAGCAACACTCGCTGCCAAAATTATTTTGGCAAAGGTGACAGATATATTGCAGTTAAACTTTTGTTACAATTGCGAAAAATGAGGGGACAGTAGCAACACTGTATCAGAACATCTTTGCAAAAGCTGCAGTATTACAAAATGCTGTAGGATGTACAACGAGCCACACGAGAATTTAGCACTGACCAAGCATATGAGAATACCTCGGTACAGCTTACAGAGACATCTATAGGTAGTGTCCGTCTAATACCTTATAATTATTTACACAGGAGAGAGAGAGAGGCTGAACTTCCTACGCAGGAATTCATACAACAAGGTGAAAACATTTTATAAGAAATATGCTTTGCTGCTAAACAAGTAATAGTAATAAAAGATCAATATCCATTACCAGAACCAGATGCACTGTTAGCACAGACATGTCACTTAAGCAATTAAGTCTGTATAAGCGAGAGATAACAGATAGTTGGTGTAGATACAAAAAGCAATATAACCAGCAGCCTATCTTTCCAGCTTTGTCATCTTTCTACGCACCCAGCTGAAGCTGAACCAGACCCAACTTTGCAGAAGACACACATACAAATGTGTACAACCATACATGATACACTGTGTGTAACTATTTGTTGTAAAATTCCTAGGATGAAGTGACCCTGCACGTACTCCAAAACTAAAAAACAACATAAACAATGTGCACTATCACACTTAGCAAACAATAATACGGAATCATGAAAACAGATACAGTAGTGCAAGGGAGACAGTTTCTTAATGAAGTGGGAATGGGCTAGGTCTCCAGAGCCACGGAGCCTCTCCAGAAGGGGTCCAATTGCCCTGGATATTTCCCTGATCAGTGGGGGAAGCAGAGGAGATGAAGGGAAATCACAGGACAGAGTTCTAACGTCCTCGCCCCTCACCCCGATCTTTCCGTCCGCACTCAAGGGATAAAAAGACAGTTCCTGGATATTTCACTTTTCCCTAGCAATAAAAGAAGGGATTTTCGTGGGATGTCTCTGCATGAACTTGCAGAGACAGAGACAATCCCTAGCTATTTACACACAGTCATGCAAAAGAAGAAAAGAATATAGGCATTTCCTCACACATACACCGCGGAAGGGACGTAGCTATTTCTCCTCTCCAGGCGGGGACGGGAGCGGGGCAGAGAGCTG
>NW_009937512.1:0-2677 GCF_000696875.1 Nestor notabilis
TTGGCAGTAAATTTTTTATATATTGTTTGCATTAAATGATTTTATATATCAGATTTCAGAGTCAGTGTTTGCTTAGTGGGGGGCTGACAGAATATTGCCATTCTACTTACTTATTCATTTATTATCTACTCAGTTTTCCAGATTTTATTTTATTTATTACTGTTCCTTTTATGTACGTTTCTTTGTTGTGTGCTACTTTCATTCTCTTTACTATTCTTTGAGCCTATGATCTGTGGAGGTAATTTTGAACAAAATTAAGAGAGCTAAATCAACATTACCAACACGTTTGTATTTGCCTGGAATGTTAACTATCTCTTAAGATTTGTATTTCATATATAGTGTAGTCATTTTATTGTCGAAGGTTATTTGAATGTCCTCTAAGAATTACTGAATTGTTTATTGATCTAATAATTATATATTTCTTGGTACTTATGATGTCTGTCTTTTCTTCCTCTTTAACTTGAAAATTTAATAAACAAAGCATCAAAGAAAAAGAAATACTACTAATAAAAAAAATGCCTAAGACTAGATCCCTCAGGCTTTTCAATTTGGAAAGCTTCTGTATCAGAGTTATTGTTTATTGAGATCTTCTGTGTACAGTTTCTCAACTAACGTGCAAAAGTCTCCCTGGAGTTATCTATAAGCCCACTACCTCTGAGCTGTTAACAAATATTTTATGATCAATAAAAATTTCTCCTGTAAATACATTTCTCATTGAATTAGAGCTAATATTGTTGTTGTGAGGGAGAGAACAGTATTGGTGGAATGAAGCTAAGGTTATACTGCAGTCAAAATAATTTTCTTTTACAGGTGTTTGAAATCTTTGAACATAATCTTTGTTGTACTAGAATGTGTTTATACATTTTTCCTTTTACTTCTTCTTTGTGTTGGCTTTGTTGTAGGACCTTTTTAAAAGGGAGAGCAGCAACAATTGTAAAATATCTAAATGTTTTAAATGTGGTTGAGGTAGATCTGTTTAAGGTGCTTCAGTCGTGTGTGTGGACTGTGTATGTACTTTTCAAACATGACGTCATGTGAAGTAAAGTAGCTTTAAGTTGAGGCTATGGTTTCATTCCTTTTTCAAGAAAACCTAATCTTTCATCAACTTTTTTTTCTGTTTTGTAAATTGACCACATCATTCCTTAATTCCTCATTCTTTTTTCCTGAGGCATAGCTATTTCAAAATACATCTTTATCTGCAAATAATTTATATGACTCTTCCTAATCATTCATTACCACTGAATTGTTCGAATTATACTTGACACTGTGTGTATACTTTCTCTTGGTACTCAGATTTTAAAATATCTTCCCCTTACTTTTTACTACAGTTTTGGCATGGGATATCTTGAAGATTATGTAGGAAGTCAATTTTGCATCCTGTGGCTTAACTTTGCATGCTTCTTGGGTTTTTGAAGACCCATGAATATTAGTCAACGGATAGCTGGAGACTGTAAAGTAGGCTCTTCGGAAGGGTTCAAAATTTGTTTGGTTTTTTTTTTCCAGGAAGTTTTTATGTAGACTCCATTCAATAAGCAATCTCTTGGGAACAGCATGTGCTAAATTCTCAGTTTGCCTTGAAACTACATCGTTTGGACATATATGTCCATATATATATGTACGTATATATATATAATATACATACATATATATACACACACACATATGTATATGTACATATATATACATGGATACATTACATTCCTTTACATTTTGGTGGGTTTAGTTCAGACAAGAACATTAAACATAGGTTTCTAACTGAGTTAAAAATGTTTAAATTGTTCTCAATCATGATCAGGATCCATCGTGAAGTTTCACTCACTATTTCTCTCAACATCCTTTATTAATAGCTGTTGACATTGCTGGCAGAAATTAATGAGTTCTTGAATAGCTCCATTAGTTTCTTTATGAGACATTGGAGATTATAGTGCTGGGCAATTGAATTCTATCCTGAAGCTTCTATATTGTGGTTAACTGTATTTTATCTTGTCTCCTTACCTTATGTTTTAAGGACTCTATGAGAAGAGAAGTTTAGGATGGTATTAAGTGCCTTCAGTATAATGGTAACATCTATTTGTCATTTTGGTTAACACTGAAGATATAATAAGACGTTCTAATAGGCTTTTCAGTAAAATTGAGACAAGACAAAAAGCTAAGGATGAAAAACTAAATACTGAATACATTGCAGTAGTGCTAAAGTTTTTTTAAGAAGGTTTCGGTAGTTTTCTATATGTTTTCAGGTAATCTCAGTCCTCCTGGAGCATTTTTTTTTACATTTTTCTTTGGCTATGTAGTTCTAATCGTCAGTTATAGGATCTCTCTCCTGACACTGCATGATATATAGAATTACTTTATGGTAGTTACAGTATGTACTAGACTATGGGTCCTAACTGTGCTGGATTCTATTGTTTATATTCTATTCTGTTTATTCCTAAAATTCTGTAGCAAAGAAGGCAAAAAAAAATCAGATTTCACTGTGGTTTTACAGTTTATTTAAATTATGGCTGAATGTGTTTATATCCTATTCTGTTTATTCCTAAAATTCTGTAGCAAAGAAGGCAAAAAAAAATCAGATTTCACTGTGGTTTTACAGTTTATTTAAATTATGGCTGAATGTGTCTTCAAACAATGTTTAGAAGGAACACTCACATTCTATAGGTATGTAGCAAATAAAAGACAG
>NW_009937513.1:0-2042 GCF_000696875.1 Nestor notabilis
CCCCCCCCTCCACCCTCTCCACATCAGCTCTGTAATCCACCTCATGACACAGCATACAAACATTTGTGTCTGAACTTTCAGCTGAAGCAGCATGCTCTGGTGTAAACAAGTAACTAGGCAGCAGGAGAGAGAATGAGTCAAGTCAGTAATTTACTGCTGAAGGATTTTTTTTCTCTGAGCCCATAGTGAGCTGGAAATGAAGTTCCTATGCAAAGTCCCAATGTACATATTCATGAAAACCTGTTTATTGCATGTTTGTTTAATTTGTTTGAATTGACTGAATTAAAGGGCAATTGTTTGTCTGAAGAAACAAGGAAAATAGGATTGAAAGAATCTGCTTTTTGGAACTGGGTCAGTTTTCACGTGTTAAAATAGCTGTATTTATTACATGTGGTTCTGTTTTGTTTTGTTTTAATTATTTATTTCTTTTGCCCCTGGCCAATTTTTGTGGATTTAGAGGCATATTTTTCACGTTTAAAACCAGTTCTCAGATAATATGTGTGGAAACCTTTCAGATTGTGTTATAAACGTGTGCGCATGTAAGGCATTTAAAATGATACTTCACATAGGTGATCACATTCTATTATAAAAATGTGAAACAAATAGTTCTCTCAACCTCAGTTTAACTGCAAAGTGATAAGCCAGGCAATATAATGTAGTTTAAAGCATTTCATTACTTCGATATGTGAGTATTAATATGTGTGAAGACTCTCCAGTAACTTTTAGCAGTGCATGTTCATTTGTTTCATAAGTGAGCAAGTTGAATGCCTTTCCTGTCGTACTTGACTTGTGATCTGGGATTACATAGAGTTTTTATCCCTGTATCATTGCACAAGTCATTTATAGTAACTTCTTTGTCTGCTTTCTCCAACTGTAAAATTAGGTGATTACTCTTGTTTTCCTCCTGAGAATATTATGTGGTTTGTTTCATTGTGTATGTCCACTTTAAGAATTACTGGGGGAAAAAGCTGATGGAAAAAAATGTAGTTGGGTAGTACAAGTTCTCTTAATTCAAACCATTCCAACCATTCGAACCTATGGAACGAACTAAAGGGTAAGTTCATGAACTTACTTGAGCTTATGTATTAGTAGTAACTTAAGCTCCAGCTTCTTGTAGTTTTACAAGTAGTTGACAGCTGTGATAATTTCAGATAAAGTAGTTGTGCTTTGGGTGAACTACAGAAAAATAGTTGCTGATTTGGTGGAAGATTGCTGGCCTAAATACTTTATCAAATTCCTATTTAAACTGTGATATAACTACTTAAGACCATTTACTCAAGTTTTCTGTAAGTTCTTTTACCCATGACTGTTGCAACATTTCTGTATTCTCTATATTACCTACAGCCTTTTTCACGAGGATGTACCAACAAACATTTATTGCTCTAAGTATTTTGTAATTGAATGTCAACTTGAAGCTTTTACTTATATAATACTGTGATGGTACCCTGATCATAAATTGTCTTCAGTGTGAAATACCCTCCTACCCCTACAGAGAGGGCACAATTGTTATATTATTTAAGCATGAAATAAAAATAAAAATGCCAGCAATTGTTCTAGTGACTGTGAGGGCGCTGAAAGAGACTTGGTCTCTTTAGGTGCTTCATCGTTGATTTCAAAGCTTTAGCCTTGAGTGAAAGTATTTTTGTTACAGGCATGGCTTTGATATACCTTTGGATTTTGATTTAGTGAGTTTTGTGATGGCCTTGACCCCAACTTAAATGATTGACATAAATATGTACTAACTAGTACTGATCTAGAACTACAAGAAGCTGCAATGATCTGTAGGTGTTCTGGTAAGGTTTGTGAGCTTTGCTGTACAGGTACAGTTTTATCTTGCCAACAAATCAGATAAATCATCATGACCTATGAATCGCTTCTTTTTTTAAGCGGAGAAGAATAAAGAGCTAACCGAAGTCCTGTTAGAGATGTTTATGGTCTTGAAAAATGCGTGCCCAGAATATGGAGATCTTTCCTGGTTATTGAAATCATGTCCACATAGCAGGAGATTCTTCTTGGTGAGAGAAAAATGGAACTATAAGGGA
>NW_009937513.1:2073-24089 GCF_000696875.1 Nestor notabilis
AACTAAAAGCAGGTGCCAGTAGGACATATTTTATTTAAATAATGCTTAAAAAGTTAGGTTCATAATGTAATGTGTCTGACAGTCAAGTAACATGAAATACAATAATAATACTGAGAACCATCTGAAATTAAAATGGCTCAAATGAGTAGGGAAAATACGCTATATTATGATGGCCATACTGATAATACAATGGAACATCTCTTTCTATGACCAAGGCAACATGAGGATTACAATCTTCAAAGGTGATGTATGGAAAGTGAGAAGAGAGTTCAGACTCCTAGGCTCTTCAGAAGATCAGCAAGCTTTCCACCTAGAAGTGCCTCTGAAACTGGGAGAGTGGTGAGCAATGGTGTAAAAATAAAAATGTTTGACATAATTCTGTTTTGTATCTGAGGAACAAAAAAAATGAGACTATATCCCTTTGGTCGGAGGTGATTGGACTTGGAATCTGAACTGAGGTTTCTGTTCAAAGCTTTTGTCTGTTGTTCTGCTTCCAGGATTTTGGTAATCCCCTCTGCATTCTCCATGTTTTCATCAGAACACTGAACTCTCTGTCAAAACAAAAATATCAAAACCTCATGCTTTAGAACATAGTCTTCAAGGTCAAGGAGGAGTTTGTGTCCAGTTCATGTATGATTGGTAAGGTGTATTGAGGGCTTTTGTGGGATGGAATGGGGATTTTGTTTGTTTAAAAAATATGTGGTCCAATGTTCATAGCATAAATTAGCATTAGCAAATATCTGAATATAAATTTAATGGAAATTTTAGTGCAAATTTTTTCTTGGTATGCTTTTCCTCCTTTGCTGACAGCCATATGGACAGCTATTCAGGGTCCCCTTTGACTTGTAGACAGAATGTCTAAGATACTGAGTATATTTTACTTTCTTTGCTTCATGAAGTTGATTTGCTTTCTAGCTTTTTTTGGGGCATATCTCTGCTAATTGGTACTGAGGCACTGGAACAGGTTGCCCAGAGAAGCTGTGGCTGCCCAGTCCCTGACAGTGTTCAAGACCAGGTTGAATGGGGCTTTGATCAACCTGTTCTAGTGGTATGTGTCCCTGACCATGGTAGGGGGGTTGGAATAGGTGAACTCTAAGGTCCCTTCCAACCCCAACCATACTATCATTCCATTATGGAATAGTGTGAACTGGGTCAGTTCATCACAGGGGCAGGGAAACAGATTTTAGTCAAACAGAATTGGCTAGGCACAAATTAAAGGCAACACTAGTGGGAGAAGGCCAGAGTAAGCAGTTGGGGGGACCCCAGTCAAACTTGGGGTGTGTACCCTCCTTGACAGTAACAGGCTGTGATATTGTTGCATTACGATATTTATTGCACATCGCCCTCAGTTTCCTAGGGACTAAAAATCCCTTTACTACTACTTCTTGTGACTAGATTGCTTGCACAGGTTAATTTGCCTTTTTTATGACTTATGAGGTGAGTGAATACTCTGGTACTTTGGTCTCCTATTGTAGTACTTCCTCAGAGAGGCTCTTCTTAACCTTCTTTTGGTCTGATGTGATTTTTTGAGTGGTGTAACATTTTAGGATCTATATGATGTCAGGTCTAGTGTCACAGATATCGCAGTCACCTTGAATACAGTGAAAACTAAAGCATTGTTCTTGGGTTTTGGGGGCTTTTTTTAGGTGTTGCTAGACATCTGGAGTTGTGTGTCTCAGTATATATCTATATTTTTCTTTTCCTGTCTTAAGATGGCAGCCATAACTACATGGCTGTGTAATAATAAAACATCGTAGTAGTAAGCATAATAATAAATATGGTCATTGTTCCTAGCTCTATAAAACACAAAACTCTCTACTTTGATCAGTGAATTAGTAACATTCAGTTAACTTTAATTAATCTTTGAATATCTTCCAATGCTTTCTAAACTATTACATTTTGTAATGGGCTAAAAAAGGAGGAATAAATTGTTAAGGAAAGCCAAACACTAGCACAGGAAGAAGCTCACTGCTAAAATAGTGATTAGTACACAAAATGAATTGGCTTCAAGCCTCTGAAATCCAGCAAAAGTAATTCCAGCTATCCTTTATTTAGGTGCTTGTAGTTGAACTGATCTAACAGATGCATACTGCTTAAAGATCCTAGTCCTTTTCCCACAGTTAACTGCAAGCTTTTACTTGCTCTTCTAAGCCTTTTCTCACCTCAAGAGAACTGTTCCAGAGTTCCATGTTTTATCTTTGAAATGAGTGTTTTGTCCCTGCAGGGAACCATTACAGCCCATCATCTATGCAGGAATGGCAGGAGTTCCCTGAGAAAAGCAGCACAACCAGGACCAGATTGGCTTACCAGATAGTGAGACTACATCACTGCAGCTTCCCAGGGAACATGTTGTGTGTCTTCTGATTATCTGGTATTGTTGTTTGTATGCTTTATTCTACGCGAACATTACATACTGTGCAAGTCTGTTCCTGTATTTTCTTGCAGGTTTTTAAAGTGCTACAGGTTATGTAACACTCACTGTCTCAGTAGCAGGACAGTAATACTGCTTCAGCAAATGATTTCATAGACCTTTAGCCCATGTGAGGGTTGAATGTGGCAGTTGGTATCTTGAATGTTGCACAAGTCGCAGACATGTAAATGAGAGGAGACAAGCTAATTTGACAGGGTATTTAAAATGGCACAGGTATCAGGGGTGTTTTTGGACTTTGGGTAATAGACCTTTCAAACCTGTGTTGACCCTCAGCAGCACACTTTAGCACATAGCTAACTTAAAAGAAATCCACCCCAGTTAGGTTGTCTTGATTACTTATTTTGCTCTTTCTTCGACTGCATTTTTCTCACAGTGTGAGTCCCATCAGGTATTCCAACAGTATTTATTTCTGTTATGTATTTAATGTTGGGCAAGTGAGGAGAATGGTTGGAGGGGATTTTTTTATTGTCAACCTGAGTTAGCTTTAATGTGGATACTTAAACTCCAGGTGTACTCAGTAGCATTAAACTAGTCTAGATAATCTTTAGTCTTTTTACTCTTAAGTCCATTTAAACAAAACTCTAACCATAGCCTGTGTAAGCATACCTAAGTTATCAGTAAATTGAGCAGCTCAGGTCCTGACTTGTTACCATTACAGACTTGCAATGTTGAGGTCATCACAGCCTGCAAGACCCAGGAAGTCTGTTGGCCAGAACATGTCAATCTCTGATGCTCTGTAACTGTGTTCTTGCTAATAAGTGGGCTAGTTTGATAACTCCAGTCTTAGCAGCTGGGACAGAAGCATATGTATCACTAACTGAATGTGGGATCTGAAGTTAAATGGTATTCTCAGTAGTTCATGTTACGCAGTTGTAATATCCCATATATCCCACAATGATTGTTTTGATGTGTAGGTTTATTCTTTTCACTGTGGGAATCAAAGGGAAGAAAACATTTTAAAATATGAATAAGAAGATTCTAACCATAACTTAGTTAATATTTTTTTTTTTCAGAAATTATAAAATCAGGTAAGAAATAATCCTTTGAGATTTTTCACAACACCTTGAAACTAAGGAGTTTTTGCTAAGCCTGAACTTACCTGAACTCTAGATTTCTATTTTAAAATGGGCTCAGTGCTTTCCTGTTGCAGTGATTTAAGGAATAATATGTTGTTCCATATAAAGTAAGCCCAGTAATAACGTACAAATAATGCTTTTAAATCTGAATGCTGTCAGATAACTTACTACAGGATTGTTATTTTTTTTGTTGCTCTGGTGTTGGTCATTATACAAAATTGAAATAGACTTTTACTGCAAATAGAACCTATAGCATGTTCATCTAAATAAAGCACAAATTATGATACCTGTTTTCTATTTCAGTGGAGTTTATTGGCAAAGGTAGACAGACTTGTCTACTATAATATAAACAGTTTAGTCTTGAAGCTACTTTTTTTTTAAAAAAAAAAAAAGATTGACATTTGCTGCTTTTTCCAAATAAGAGTAGCAAAGTTGTCTTATCATGAAAAAGATTAGCTGTTGTTCTGTAAGTCATACAGAAGATAAGAACAGCTTTGAATAATGGGGTGAGCTTGCAGCAAGGTCCTTGTTTTTGGGAAGATTAAAAACAAAAGAACTGCCCAACAAGCTGACAAAATCAGCCCCTTTTTCCACATAAAAATCCTCAGTAGCTTAAAAATATCATCTTCAGATAAACATGTTAAATTATACAAGTTATTATAAATAGCTTAAGTTCTTAAACTGCCTGCAATCTAGAGAATATTTCAAAACTGTGGATTTTTTTTTAAGGTAAATTTTATGTTCACTTTTTACTGTTCATGTGGGCACTTATTTATAACACTGAGCCTGAGTTGCAGATAATAATCACTACTTTAATATCTTTTAAGAAAAGATGCCCAAGAATATTTTCTTAAAAATCCCTGTAGAAATTGCTGGTTTGTATTTCTTGCATCTCTAAATGCCTATCTACACCCTCAATAAGAAATATTTTCCTGGTGGCAATAACAAATTCTTGCATATAATGGTGGAGTTCCAGCTCTTTTACTATTCTTATTAGCAGGTATGTCACATAGTCACAAGTTCAGTTAAAACTATTTTTGTAGCTGAAAGGGAGTCTTACTCCTCTCTCTCCTCCTTTACTTTTCCCATACTCAGCCTGCTAATGTTTTCCTTCTTTACAAGTTGAAGCTGTGCTTTTCTGTTTCAGAAACTGCTTCTTGCATTTAATATCTGGAATACATATCTGGGAGAAGAGAGAAAAAAGAGCTCATTGCTTCTGCTACCAGTACTAAAGCTGATTCTCTTTTCTAGTTTTATCTTCATATTTCCTGTTGTTGAAAATGAAAAAAGAAAAAGATCAACACTGCTTATAGTTTTAGGATAAACAGAATTTACTGTATGATTATTTGAAAGAAAAAGGATCCAAACCCAAGACCTTTAAGAAATGTTAAAAATACTGTTTACAGCTGTATTATTCTAATATGGCTTTGAGCATACTTGATACTTCAAGCCTTTTCTGAATAACATTGCACTTAAGCTGATCTATTTTTCTCTCCTTCAGTAAGGAAGAGGTAAATTATTAATGGTGTTTACTATTGTATCAGGCAAATACGTATTTTGCTTGCCAATACTTTCTTTTATGCCTTGCATTTCAGAAAGAGACAGCTATTACTTTGATGATTTTTGTGTTCCCATAAATCTACAAAAAATAGAAGGAATAAACAGGGTCAGTTAAGTACCATTGCAAAAGAACTGCTCTTGTTACCTCAAGATTCTGCATCACTTAGGCTATTTTTCAAGAAAGGGAGACCACTGTGGTCTTTGTGCAGACTCTTTCAGAACGTGAACCGTAAGAAAGGTGACAGTCTAAGAAGAGGTAAAGCTGGGAAATGTCCCAGGGAATCTGTAGTTAAGCATACTAGTAAAGTTGTGACTATACTTGTATAAATTGCATGACTGGAGAGAAACAATAAAGCCAAAATGCATAGACACTAAACTTCAAGTATGAAAACAATGCTTGCAGAACATAAACAGGTCAGCATGAGTATTTCCAATGTTACTGGAAGAGGTAAGTGTTATTCTGAGATCCCGTATAAATCATATTCTCATCTGGTTTATGTTTTCTGTTTGAGAACTGGGTTCTTTATAACAAAACGTAATGTCTCTGAGAGATTTTCAGAAAGGGTTATTTTGCCTCTTAGAGCCATCTGTACATCTAGGATCTCACTTTTGGATAGAGAGAATCAACTCACAATCCATTACTGCAAAGGTAAGAACTGTCATATATCTCATTTATGTTTGTCAGAGTTGAACTTTTCAGCACTTTTTTTCACTCGGGTGGTATTTTCAGTAATTTTTTTTTTTTCCAATACTTCTCATCTTTACCTGAATATTATCAGGAAAAATTTTCGTATCACAAGATAATCCAATCTTCCAGAACATTTATGAATGGATTTGAATTTGATACTTCTACTTTCTAGTAGCAGCTCTCAGCTAAATCCGTAAAAAAGATACTACACATTAAATCTTTGTCCTAACAGCTTACTTCAAATTTTTGTTGTCTGACCCTTAACAAAATGTCACTCTAGAAATTTTGGATAATTGTCTGAAAGAAAAATTCAGAAATGTCTATTCAGGACTTTTTCCAAATTACAGCCATGTATATCCCTGTATTTCTATTTCTCTACCTGTTCTCCCGATTTATCCAGGCAAAACAGTTTTATCTTTTCACTTCCTTTTTACATTTCTTAGGTCAAACATTGGGTTCTTTTGACATGTTCTATATGAACTGTGAGCCTTAATGGAGAATATTGGAAGCATAGTATTAAACAGAAATTCTCACCTAAATATCTCTTTAAAATTAAGATGCTTAAAAAGGATTCTGCTTCTCCTTTTGAGACCTGTGAGGGTATTTCATATGTAATGTTTATATGACTTAAAATTAGCCATTTGTCACAGAGAAGTGCAAAAAGGCAATATAGATAAACTTGGTGGATTCTAATGAATGAGCGTTCCTCTCACATAATTGCAGAAACCATGACTTTAAACTGAGTGCATCACCCTTCAAAGGGAACTTAATTTCATACTGTGAGTGGCGTAACGTAATTTACTGTTTGGTACTTAATAACAACTTTAACTTAGGAGTAATGATTTTACATTTAAACTCCCATTTTAAAAGATAAACACATTAAACTGACCACTCAGATCACTTAACAGTGGTGTCTGTTTACTAGAAAGACTTTATGCATTTTTTGCTCTTTCTTTTGGGTTTTTGAGGCCCTCTGTCTGGTACTAAGCTTTAACAAATTGTCTGCCCAAGACCTTAAGGCTGTTAATGAAATTGAGGAAGATTCAGAGCTACTTACATAGATCACATTGCATCAGATGACCTGTGAGAAACAGGTACCATTGCAAATTCAAGTTACTGTTAAGATTACTGTCAGCAATTTCGGCCCTTTCTTGCAAGAGCAACCAAATAAAGTATTACTCAAACATCTGTCAGCAGAGACTTGAGGGTCTAACCCTCAGCTAAGCTAGAAACCCATAATGAAGGACAGCTGGTCCAAACTGCTTCTGCTTACATGAGGCTTCAGCACTTCTTTGATGTATAGGTAAGTCATGTTTGTGACAATATAATTTCCTAGAAATAATCTGTCTAACATAATTTATGCAGTCTGCTTAACTTCTTTGCATTAGACAGCTTTGTTTTTTGTCTTCAGGTTCTTAAAATACTCCGCATCTGAATGTCATGTCTTTCTTTAAAACTGCTAAAAATTGCTGTGCTAGTTTTTATACTTGTAAAGCAATGAAGTATTTAATAATTTCTGAGCTAAGCAGAAGCCTTCTGATCTCCTTTCCATATCCCTGTCCTGTAGCAAGGCAGCAGAGTCCACTTTGCTTTCTAAAATGGTAAACATTCCACTATCTATAATATTCACTGTGCCTTCTTTCTCTGCTTTATTTTAATGTGTGTACATGCTATTACAACCTCTTATCAAAGAGCTGGGTTTTTTCCTTTAGATTCATCTTCTTTTTACATACC
The DNA here is from genome assembly GCF_000696875.1 of Nestor notabilis. Taxonomy (NCBI): domain Eukaryota; kingdom Metazoa; phylum Chordata; class Aves; order Psittaciformes; family Psittacidae; genus Nestor; species Nestor notabilis. Next base: position 9,563 of record NW_009937513.1, read on the forward strand.
TGGATGCTTCCAGAGGTTTTTCAAAGCTCAGGGTGATCTAAAAGTTGAGAGCTAAGAAAAACTAAGATTTCATATTGCATTTCCAAATGAGTTTTAGGTTAACTTGACCCTTCTTTACATGCATTATGTAAGTCTTTAGTAAAAGCCTGAAGCACGCAGATATATCTGAGGTGGTTTGTTTGTTTGGGGTTTGGTTTTTGGGTTTTTTGGGCTTTTTTTTTTTTTGTTTTGTTTTGGTTTCGGTGCGAGGTTTTTTCGTTTGTTTGGTTTGGTTTGTTTTTTTTAAGCAAACTGTGAAAGTGCTTCAAAAACCTCCTGTGGATTTTATGCAGACTTTTGACTTCCCTGTAGTTTTAATTAGGCTTTCTGTATGGTTTTGTGCTAGAAAGCTGCAGGAGATTTCAAGTGCATGTATGAATTGTACTTCTCTGTGCTGAGGGGCTTTGCAGTGTTCTGCTATTGATGAAATGGCTTGAACTATGCCAACCCTTGCTTTAACAGTGACCTCTTCTTCAAAATTTGCTAGTTTACTGACTTACGGTAGCTCTTACATCATTAGGAAGTAAGTCTCCCTTATATTCAGAAAAGAAAATAGTTCATAATTGTGACATGTCTGGCAAACTTCTTTGAATGGCTGTTTCTGTAGATGCTGCAGGTGTATCTTTGCTGATGCAAAATAACCAAGTTTAATAACATGTAAGCTTTGTCATCTTTCTCACACATGCTAATAAAGTTATATTTTAAGCAACAGAAAAAATGTTACTTCTCAACGTAAAATATTTTTCTTACTGAAAATGTTCCACTTCTGGAAATTTCTGGGGGGTGTGTAAATCCATTTCTAAATACAGAACGGATTGAAGACTCCAAACTGGCTGTGATAAACATGTTCATGTAATTTTGTTACCTCTTCTAAGGTACAATCTAAATAAAAAACTCAACAAAAAAACATACCCACAAAATTCTTCTGTTATTTCTTCTCCTCATTTTTCCCTTCATAAAAATAAGCAGGCTTGTAATAGCCAGCCAAATTACTGATGCATAGTACTCCAGCATATTATGTTCTTGAGAGTGTATTTATTTTATGTTTACCATAGCTTTGGAAGACATTCACATTGTGGTATACACCTGTGATTGAATCATGCGAATAACAGGGTTAAGCATAGAGCAAATCTCAATCTTGCTGACTAATTTTCAGAACCGTGAATAAAGAGGAAACTCTAGAAAGTACTGCCTGTTCATGTATGTGTATGTGCACCAGTCCATTTTCTAAAGCTAGGAAACCTGAACTGATATAAAAATCTGAAATACCGTAAGAAAATTTGGATTATTAAATTATTTGAACTCTACACTGGGAACTCAGTAGGCTAAATGCAATGCAGAACCAGTGGTAACTGACAGAAGTGCATTGTAAACAGTATTCCATATAATTTAAGGGAAAAAAAATCAAATTATTGGGGTTTATTTTTCAAGTACTTAAAAACAAAAGAATTTGAAGGACTGCTAGTTTCACTAAAGCAAATGTTATTAAGTGCCTATTGAGCCTAAATAAGAATAGTCAGAAAGTAATCACTCGAAAAGTAACTGGGCTATTTTCATTCGATGAGTTGCCTAATAGTGGATGTTTTACTGGTTCCAAATCTTAAACTCCCAGCATTTCTAGTGGATATCTCCATTACCCATCTGTTGTTCTGAGGTAAATGTAAAGAGAAATGTATGTGTCTGCAAATGTATAGATAAGACAATCTCTGGTCAAGGAACGTCTTGGCTGGTGTGAACAGTGTATGAGCATTATTCAGGCACTCTACCTCAGCGTGGTGTCTAGAGCATTTAAGTTAATTTTTCTTCTAATTAAGTAAACTTGAAGTATATCACTGAACCTTTACCTTCCTGGAATTGAAACATAGTATGTAATATGGGTGACTGAGGTGCTTGCTAATCAAAGCAATCCGTCAAGATAGGGAGGATTTTCCAGTGGGAGGGGGATGGGACGGGAGGATAGGGGAAACATTCAGAACCTGACTGAAAGTAGAAACATGATCAGTGGGTACAGGGCTTGGGAGGATTTGCATTAGGGTTGGCAGCGAAGAAGTTTTGCACTCTGGATTCAGGGTTGATGTTTGAAGGTTCATTGTTTATATTTGTTATGCTGAGCTGTTTTATATGCTCACTAGGCGTGTTTTGCTGATGTGTGATAACTTGACATTGACTTAAATTGGAAGAGTAACTGCAAGCTCTAATTTAAACTGAATCGTTACTTTAGGGTGGAAATTCTACTTGCTTACTGTAATACTTATAACTAAGTATGTGATTTGGATGGTGTTCAGTCCTCATTTATCACTTTTGCATACCCTTTTTATAGCTAGCTTTTCAAATCTGGTTTTAAAGTTCATTTAACATGCCTTTCAGAAAGTAAATATGTCTAAGTTTTGGTTTATTTTACATACTCTTTAAGATAGTTTAACTTAGTACAAACCTATACTGTATTAAAACTTTATTCAGAATTGGTCAAGACTAGTTTATTTCAGATTATGGAAAGTGATTCAGAAACATCTGGAGCCAAGATTTATATCCTTACCTAAATTCTGAAAGCACTGTGTTTTTATAGCTCTTCAGAGGAAAGGCAGGAACTGCATTAACACTTGTTAGAGCAACAGTTAATGCAATGCTGACTAGAACTTCAAAACCCCAATATTAATGTTAAAATGTGAAGGGGGGGCAAAAAAGAATATTTTATTTTTAATGAAGGAAATTATTTTTTCTCCTTTTGGAAAAAGATAATCAGTAAAATCTTAAGGCGTTTGAGGGACATTATATTAATGCAAACAGGCTTGTTTCTTTTCTCTGTTGTACAGGTATTGAAAATGAAGACCTGGGGTACTTCTGAAAGTGATTACACTGGAATAATTATGTGCAGATTTTAAATCCTCACAGATTATGTACACCACTTGGAGCCTTGGAAACTGATTTATTTCTCAAAGAATTGAAATATCTCATTCTTACTGAAAGTTACCTTGTGCTTTGCATTTTCTTGTAGCAGAGAGATTCAGATTCAATATGTTGGAAATCTAGGTTTCAAGTTACAAGGATTTTAAAACATCTAACTTTGAGTGCTTTTGTATAGTAATGCTATATCAATTGGAAAAAAATTGTGTCTGCATAAACCTGTACTGATGCTTAAATCGTTCTCCAGAGATGATGAAAATTACACTGTGTGTGGCCTCAGGCCCCATAATCTACACTATGTAATTCCCTTGCTTGAAGTAGATAGTGGAAGGCCACTAGTTATAGAAATTTGGTCAGGTTTCAGCACTCCAGGCTGCTTTTTCAAGGTTTAAAATAGTGCAATGATGCCATCTTTTACTTTCTTTACTAAATTTCAGTCAGCTGGAATTGTCATTCATCACTGACAGCACTCCATTCAGTATCATTTCACTTGAGTTAGGGTGATAAATCATACTGTGCAGTTTCTCTGAAGAGTATAAAACCATTCCAACACAACATCTGTTAAGAATATAATGCTAGTCTTTCCATGCAGCAGAATGTTGAAGATGTAATCATAACAGCACTGTAATCATAACAGCACTGTAATCATAACAGCACCATTTAGAGGTGTCCGTTCATGTACTTGGATAATTTAACTAAGAAAGATGGGTTGCTTCCTGAATGAGAAACAAATATGTCTTGGGGCAATCTCTTCTATACAAGCTATTTTCTTTATGAAATGGGATTTTGAGATATACTTGTTTAAAATACCTTTAGGAACTTGAAAGCAACAAGTGTTTCCAGTATTTCTACAGCTGTGTGAAATGGTTTGTATATAAAAATTAAGCAAATTTTATTAAGACTTTCAGCAAAAGTTGGTTTTGTAACTTTCTTGAAAAGCATAAAACTCTTTCTGGTAAAAAATCACTACAAAATAAATGAAAATTATGTATTGAATTCTTAATTTATTTTTGAAATGACATTGCATTATTTTTGTCTGCCTCCCTAAATATGTTCTGGAGAAAAAGAAATTTCTTCAAGTATTGGAGTGAACAGATGGGAGTTGACAAATCTGTCTCTAAATAGACCATACTCTCTTCTTTTCTGCTGCCTAAAGTCCCAAGACTAATTTATACATTCTGTTGTCTCCCCTTCCTGTATCCTTTTCTGCCCTTCATCTAGTTTGCACTATGAATAGGTTTTACTCTTTTGTAGCCAGTGTGACATTAGCTCTCTTTACAGCTTAAACAGCTGATACACATTTCATCTTTACTGAAGAAATAGTTTTTTTACATGCCTTTTACAAGTCTTCAGGTTCTGTTATATTTAAAAAAACCCAAAAACCTCAGTGCTCATTCTTACCCCCTTCAGAGCATCGATTCAGAATCTATTAAAATGCTTTATTTGGTCACAATTTAGAGAAGTGGGGTTTTTTTGTTGGTGTTTTGTTTGTAGTTTTTGTTTGTTGTGTGGGTTTTTTTTCCCCACTAAGACTTTTTCTGTTGTTTTCTGAATGTGCAACTGTCACGTAGTAGTACCACTTGAAGATTATGTTGTAATGCTTATGGATGATTTCACACTCTTTTTTTTTTTTTTTTTTTTTTTTTTTTTGTGGTTTTTTTTGTGGGTTTTTTTTGGGTTTTTTTTGTTTTTTTGTTTTTTGTAAATATTGAATACTGGATTGCAGAATAATGAATTTTGTGCTAAATATAAGTATTTTATAATGCTTTTTACCTGGTCATTTGACCTAGAATTGGAATATGTAAGATTATAATAGATGTACTGGGCAGGGCAATTGTCAAGAAATTAAAAGAGAATAGGTTTCAAAAGTATGTTACAGCAAAAAGTAAAGTCTTGTGATTAGGGGAGAGGCAATTTTTGTAAGGCTAAGTCTATCTTGGTAAGCATTGCAATATGACTAGGTCTTTGAGGTGAAATAGTTGGTACTATGGCCCCATAGACTGAATGCCTACCAGTAGTTTGAATATTTTAGCTGCCCCCTCAACAGCTGGCAAACTTGTTTTTGTTAAATCTGACCAATTTAACACTCCAAAGGTGTCTGAAAATTTGTCAAATATGTGACAAGTAATTAAACCAAAACTAGTACTTCTTATGAGGCTAGCATGCAGTTAGTGGCAAATTAATTTCATATGTATCCTCTGTCATTTTATCGTGGTTTGTACTTTTAATTTCACACTGTAAATGTAGTTTGGACAAAATGATCATCATTGGCCTAATTTGCAGGGTTGCAGACTGTTATAAAACATTTTCAGAGAAAAACATTTCCTGCTGCTTCCCGTGCTCTTCTTGGCATATATGTTTATTATTCATATATCTTTCAAGAACTGAATTGTTTTCACTGATTAAATTAAGTCATGATATGCTCTCTTCCCTGGGGTCAGGGAGGAAAGGCATGGGAACATCTTAAACTGGCTTTGCTGACTGAAGACAAGACAATGTGTCATGTAACTATGCCTTAATACAGATGTTTGGATTCCTTTGTATTCCTTTGAGGGAGAAGCCAATCCAGTGCTTAAGCAGTTCTGCAGCACCACTAAACTTTTTAGACATGAAATTATAATTTATTGGACTGTGGAGCCCTTCACAGTTCCTGTCAGAATTAAGTACTCTCAACAGTACAAAGGAAATCAGTTGTTATAAATTATTTTAATACTTTTGCATATAGCCCCGAACATAAGGCTGGATACTGTCCTAACCAGCAGTTAAGGTATTAAAATAAGGTTGTATGTAAAAAACAAAAAACCAACCCAAACAAACCCTTTACATATCACCCAAAAGATAAGAAGTACTTTGATAAGGTAAGCAATACTTTGGAGAAGAGTCTGTGCGTTACTTTTTTAGTGGGGTTTTTTTCTACTTTTCTCTTCCCTCCATGAACAGCTTGGAAATAAAAGCATAAATTCATCACCCTTGGCCAAAGAATTCCTATTCAGGAAAGGCATTTTATGGGGAATTAACTTGTCTCCCTGCCACTATGCTCTTGGATCTCAAGTGCATACCAGGTGCTTTCCTGACTTGGGACCTCTATCAACACATAAATACAGAGGAAAACAGGTAAGATTATAAAGTGAGTATTAAATAATAGCTTAAAGTAGAAGGGTGGTAAGATGGGAGGGAAAGCTACTTAAGGAAGATCGTTGTATGACACATTTGCATGCAGTATGATCCATCTTGGGCAGTCTTTGCCAAGAGAGATTATTTGCATCAAATTACTTTCCCCTGATTTACTTTAAAATTAAACTGGTTTATTCATTTTTGTCTCCATTCAAATGGCAAAAACCCAATTTAAATGTGGCTGTCTTTATATTCAGAGAGAATGTTTGCTTCATCTACTTTTCTCTGAACCATTTCGTGTTTTCTTTTTAACTTCTCTTTTTTTAGTGGTCTTTTGAACATATGCTCACCTGCTTCAATGGATCCAAAGCTAGTAATAAAAACACCCCTAAATATATAACAGATGCAGAAGTGAATGTAAGTGGAAACAGTTGAATAAGGGAAGCAGACCCAGAGCTGTCATCAAGGTCTTCACAGTCACTAGATTTTTTTTCACCTTCTCATGCAGTGCTTGCTCATGACCTGTTGGCAATGACTGTGTATTTCATACCTCCCCATTTTTTTTTTCCCCTCAACCTCACAGGCTTTTCCTGAGAGTTTGTGAGTATATTAGATTCATCTTTAAATCCTACTAAATGCGCTAAACAACGTAAAATGTTTGCTATTATAAAGGCAAATTTATATGCTGCCAATACTTAACTAAGGCCTCCTTCTAAAGTTTGTTCCTGGAGACTCTCTGGAATCCTTCCAGCTTGTGAGAATCTGGTGTGGAAGGGTGCATGTCAGCTTGGTGAGTGGAGAACTGAAGAGCTAGGAGTTCATGGGTTTATTTTCCTATATAAACAAAACGTATTTTGTAAAGGTGGAAATACCAGTTGGCAAATGTGTTTTATGCAATGTTTTGAATCTGAGGTGTGATACATACAAAATCAATTGAAAATATCATGACCCTGTGTCATTGTGACTTGAGAGCAAAAGAAAAGGTGTTTATCTTTCTTCACAACTCTCTTCACAAATGTGTTTGAATGCAATCAATGCTTGCTGTTCTCTGACACGTTCCACATATGAGAGTTGTATTTACAGAGATTTTTCTAGATGTGTGAAAAAACTTCTAGGCAAGATGGCTTTAAGCAGGGTGCAGAGAAGTTTTGATTTGATTACAAAAATAAGGATTCCAGATATAATTTTATATGCATTCCTTTCCTTTCTGAAGTGTTCTCAGATCCCATTAAATACATCAGGCTTGGTTGCCTTTTGTGCTTTGTGGATACAAAAAGGAATGTAGATGTATCAACACAAGCTTAACAATCTCTGATTTGAGGTAATAAAACCAGTTATATTCTTCATTGTGATCTTTATCTCAATTTGTTGATTGTAATAATGTAGCTGGACAACAAACTCATCATAAAAGAATCGTCTCAGTGGCACACCAGCATGATTCTATTAAGTTAAAAAAGAACGCTTAAATGAAACCAAATTGACGAATTGCTTTTAAGTTTTGCCTACATAGACATAAGGATCTTTTTGGAAGCTTTTTCAAGGACATGTGATTGGACTGTCTCTGTCAGCAACCTAGAGAATACATCCCAGTTCCCTAACAAAGAGTACAGACAGAAAAACTGCCTTGGTCGCCTTCCCTTTCTCTATCCCCTTACCCCTATTCACATGAAGTGAAATGCAGCATTCCAGCAAATAGTCACAGGGGATTTTTTTAGCTAAATTAAACAATAGCATTCTGGTGCATGTTCAAAGGCATTTTGTAGTTTGTGGTACTGATGGAATTGATCTATCTGTGTTCAATATGACCGTTTAATTTTCCTTTCAGAACTGAGCTACAGGGTCCTCTACCTTCTATTCCATAGACCTCTTGAAACCACACTTCTTTCTTTGTTGTGTGATGTAGTGATCACTTGCCTGTACAGAGACAGAGCAGGACGGTAGTGAAAGCCACTTTGGTGGTGGCTTGTGAAACTGCTTGTCTTGTTATACTGTGCACTTCCATTTCCCCTGCTGAATATATGCCTTTAAATGTGAAGTTCAAACTAGCTTTGCCATAAAGACCCGTTTCTTTGTGGACAGATGTGTTGTACTGGGCATACAGACAATTTGTAATTTATATAATTTATAATTTGTAAGTATAAAGTTCCTTTGTTTGCAGCCTCATTAGTTCTATATGGTTCCGAAGCTTGAAATATGCATAGAAATAACTGTGCACTAAAACATATGGATCCAAGTGCTGACCTCAGTTACATCATTGTAAATCTAGACAGTAACTTATCATTTGTATTTATGCTAGTGCTATTAAAATAAAGGAGTGATTTATTAGTGATGAACAGAGTTTTTATGGCCATGTCAGTCTTGCACAAGTTTATAAGTGTGTTTAAGTACCAATACTCACAAGTTTAACTCTTTCTTTTATTATGTGTAAAAAAGTCTTTGGCAGGTCATTCATTGTGCAGTGAGTGAATGGTATCTAAGAGTATATTAATTAGAAGTTCCCTTATTTGAGGAAATGGCTTGTTGGATTTTCTTTAGAGTCTCACACGCAGTCCTTAATTCAATTATTTTTTTTAATTTAATCTTTGTTTGATACATGTATCACTATTACATGAGAATATCTGTGGCTCAAAGGAAGAACATTAGCAAGACAGTGAGTATGTTTATAATTTCTTTCAGGGATACAGATGTGCAAGTGTTCACTATGATACATTTTTTGGCCACTTGCAGAAATTGTAACCAAATTCATCAACAAGGGCAGAGGAGGTCGCAGGGAAAGCTTGTTTCAGGGGTGTTGATTGTGATTCAGAATGAACTCTACTTTTAAGTCTATTGTTTTTCCATTCACAGCTCTTTGTGTTGTTTCAAGCTGTGCTGAAAAGGATATATATAAATAGATTTGCATATGTAGAAAGAATAATATAGGAGAATGATAATCACTTCAGGCTATAAAAACTTTTGTCTTTGATAGACACTTTAAATATGCGTTGAGTATAAAATACTGTGATTTTATGTCTTTTAAATAGTCTCTAAATAAATTAACATCTTAGGGTATACTTAATTACTACATTAATGAATGCTTTGAACATTGTAAACATTCTGTAATGTGCAATAATGAGGCTTTTGTTAGAAAACTGCCAGTACAATAATATGAATTTAGAGGTCACAGAGAAGGCAGTAATGACTTCTCATGTAAGACCTGATAGAGCACCATTTAAGCCTGTGGCACTATTGTCTTGTGCAGTAATCGCTGACTCTGAATAAACCATACAATTTCTCTTTACATGAGCACCACTGTTACTTCAGGTTTAGGAGAATTTGAAGGCTCAAGCTGTATTTATGGACCTGAGCATGACAAAATCATAACTTTCAGGAGGAATGCTTTAAAAATAAATCCTTTAAAGAAGGTCCATGATCTCTGCATCCTGAAGAAATGTTCAATGTCTGAGTATAGCACAGAAAGAATTGTGTACCATTGTGCCATTAATATAAGCAACATGTAGAAAGTAGGAATTTTTCTGAGATACATATATGAATAAATGCAAAGTCAAGGCCTTAAAGCAGGCCAGAAATACTTAGTTCTCATGATGTCCACAGCTTTTCAGAATAATCCTACCTTAACTGAAAAAAAAAAAAAAAAAAGAGAAAAATACTGTAAGTGGCTATTCTCATCTTGATACACACGCGTAAAAGTTCTATGAGTTCTCAAGAATCTGTGAGAATTTATGCAAGTATACTGTGGGGAAAAGGGGCACAAAATCCACTGAGAGTGAATGTTTAAATGCTACAGAGAAATTGTGAACTAATATAAAATCCTTATTGAGGATGTGTAAGAGTATGGAGCTGTAGTCTTTTCAGACACACTGAATCAATAGCTCTAAAATACTGAAGTGATTTCTGATGTCCAGCTATAAGGCAATAAAAGTAGATCTTCAGATTTTTATGTATGAAAGCTGGGCTTATAGAACAATAATGACCATCAGGAGGATGCTGCGCATTTGCACACCTGCCATTCTCAGTGCTGATATGCTACCCATATGTTTCTGTCTGCAATTTTGAGACCACTGAGGCTGCATAACAAAAGCTCTTGTTCATCCAGCCTCTGAGCAGCCTCCCTCTGTTCTGAGTACAAGCAAGGCACTTTGGTCTTAATGTCTTGTGGGGTTGCTTTGCAGTCAGCTGTCACTGTTTGCTCAGCACAGCAATTTAATTCTGTTCTGAATTGAAGGAAAGCATTAAAGATGTCCTGAAGTAGTTTTAAAAGTAGGAAAAAGGAAGACTTATGACTGGTGCCATTATTCTTGGATATTCATTCTTGACTTACATGTCTTTGGATGAAGGGCAATGTATTAACCTAGATAGAACTGCTCATTTTTTTAAATTATTTTTTAAGTGTAGATTTCTTCCATGGAAAACCCACCATGTTGTTATCTCTGCATGAATGAATGAGGAATAAAAAAAAAAGGCATGAGGGTAGAGAAGCATTCTTTGAATTGGAAGTGGTTTTGTCAAAATCTTGGAGGGTGCTGTTTGGTTTTACTTTCTGGCTTGTTGGGTTTTTTCTTGTTTTCCTTCTGAAACCTCAAGAAGCAGGAAGGCTTTTGAAGGACACGGTCTTCAGCTTGCATTCATTACAGAATATCGAAATTGTAATTTTACAAAAAAAATTGGAAAATAAAAGTAGGTACATGAAACTTCTCACCTACTTTTTAACATTAAATGTATTTTTGCAGGCAACTACAGAAGAATACATTCCCTGAAAAAAAAATATCTTTTACTCTCTGAAGCCAAGCAAGCTTTGATAGACTTGATGAGAGTCATACAGAGCATAGCAGAGTCCTTAGAGATGTTCTACAAATGATTCATTGTTTAGGGCCCAAATATATTCCAATTCATGCACCATGTTACCTGAGTGAGTAGAAAGTATTATAGCAACAAGAGAGTTAATTATTTGTTGCAAAATATTTCTTTGTTTGGTTCTAATTCTCTACAGTCAAACTGACATAAAGTCAACAAATCTAAGTTGAAGCCGTAAAGTATGGTTTTTACTATTCAATGCATCACCATTAATTTGATATTTGAACACTCAAAAACTATTGGGAATCAGCAATGGAGTCAATTTTGGTGAATTAGTCCTGTTGCTTTAGTTTTTGAGGGGGTTGATTTCTTTTGAGAGCCTGGGAGCTCCAAATCAAAACATCTAGGATATTTGGCATTAGTATGTATAGAACAATTTTACCTATATGCTCTATAAAGTAAGAGGCAAGTCTACTCATATCAGCAAATGAGTGATGAGGTAATGGATTGCACTAAATGGAATGAAGTACTTGCAGCTGCAGTTAAATAAGTAATTTAACATTTAAGAAAGTCAGTCGTATTTATATGGAATACATAATTATCTACAGATCAGTTTATCTTTTTCCTAATAAATGCTGGTAATTTGTGTTAAATTAGTCTGTTTCCCTATGTGATACCTACATAATGGTTTCTGCAGTATTCTGTAGAATTATACATACCGAGATAGGGAGATCTAACACTAAAACCAGTTATTGTACTGGAAAAAAAACAGGTAATAATTAATTTCATTATCTCTAAGGAGGAAAATTCTGTCTTCATTTAGAGTCAGTTTTCAAGAGAAGTGATTAAGTGTAACTGTCAAGGACTTCAAATATAATTAGACATGTGGAAATGTTTTCTCATGGTGTTCTGCTGTATTGTGATTTTTAACTGCAGGATCTGCAGAATTTGCCTAACAAGTAACAGAGCACTGTGGTTTGGTGGAGTTTCTGGTTATGTGTGGTTTTGTTTTGGGACTTTTTTTTTTTTTTTTTTTTTTTTTCAGTTAGGCATGTGAAGTACCCCTGATACTTCATTCGTGGATTTAAGCTTATGTCTGTGCCTAAGGGTTGAAAGATTCCAGTCATATGCTTCCTAACAAATACATTATGAATTACCATATGTATTTGTACATACAGCGTATGATGAATTCTGAAGGTCTTCCAATTTGAGCTAAATTCAAGATAGAATTTCTTTGGGTTTAGCTGAATTCTGAGAACAGGTTTCATTTTTCTTTGACTTCTTTTCATTGCAACACATTTCACGCTAGCATTATATAGTTCTAATTTGCTTTCAGCCCAGTTAATGAGGTACAGTTGATATTTGGTCTGCTGTCAGGATAAGCCAGGTGGTTATTTGTCCTTGGATTTCACCCAAGAGGATCTTGGTTTTCTGAGAAAATTAATCCAGTCCTTCCTCAAGTTATAGATACTGATTTTTCTAAAAACACTTGTGACAAAAATATTAGCATAATGCTTTATAATTTCATCATTCCAATCTTTGAAACTGACTTAATGCTATTTAATTTTTGATAACACAATGAGAAAATACCACATGTGACAACACATATTTGTTGAATTTATGTCATAGAAATAAAACTAGCTCATTACACATTTTGCATGAGGTATCCCTACAGGCATGTTGTGCTTGCTAGAGTTATTTTACAGGCAAGTATCCAATATATGTTATATCACATCCAGGAAGCAGCAGCTCTTTCCTAGCCTTACTTCCGTTGTGACAATTTCTGTGTTTGAAGTGGAAATTATTTGCTGAAGTTTTTTTATGTACACTATTAAAGCATGTTATACATTGGTAAAGACAGATACAAAGAGAGCTGATCTTATATTTGCAGGATAAAAATACAGCATATTTCTGATAGAATGGCACTTCTTGCTAATACAAGCTCCAGCTCAGCCCAGGAGCTGTGAAAGAAATTAATGTATTGAAGTTCCCTATCTGTTTAGCCACTTGCGGATGGAAAACTACCTGGGGTTGGGGGGATTTTGTTTTTGTTTTTAAAATGCATGACTGCAATAAAAACCAGCTGGATTTTGTGATTGGGAATTGAACTCCTTTCCAGGCATATGGTCCTATATGTCATAAGGATGATAGTAACTTTACTTTTACATTCAACTCTGACTGTAAAAGCCTTGACAGTATGTGTTCTACTTTCAGTCAGAAAATCTGTTGTTTGTCTAATTCTGAATTCTACCATGCTGAGGTGGACAGAATTGCATGAAAGTTTCAAGGTCTCTTTATAGAACCATAGAATGGTTTGGGTTGGAAAGGACCTTAAGATCCAACCCCATCGCCTTGGGCAGGAGCACCTCACACTGAATCATGTCACCCAAGCCTCTGTCCAACCTGGCCTTGAACACTGCCAGGGATGGAGCATTTACTACTTCTTTTGGCAACCTGTTCCAGTGCCTCACCACCCTGTCTGATCTTTCTATAAATGTATTTTGTAAAATACTGTATCATAACAGGTAATTGTTATGCTACATACTTGAATTCTCTTTACTCTTCCAGTAGTAACTGGTATTTATGGTCAGAACAAGACATAGTAGTTCATCATAACTGAGATGGGCCTCGTTGCAGTTTTCATGCAAGTAAAACATGTTTCACCCTACTGTTGGTCTCCCAGCCCCCTTTGCCCACTAATCTCCTCTGCCCCACACGTGATGGACAAAGGTTGGCTTGTTTGTGTTTTGGGGGCAAACAATCCCTAAATAGCCTCTCTTGTGACATTCAGGATCTTAGAATTCGGTAGTCTTCCTGCTGGGGAGAACAAAGTAATACTGTCTTAAGAAAATGATGCATAATCTTCATCACCTCAAGAATGCAAAAGTATTTTCTTAGGGCTATTTGGAGGATGTAGTGTGTAGTGTAAGGGAAAAGAATTAGGGAAATTAACTTGAAGATAGAGTAGGTCCAGGTGAAAGCATGGAAGACTTGACATGTTTGTTAAATATGTCAAACTGACAGTTCATAAGAGGCATCAGAGCATATTTGCAAAACTTTGGACTTGATCCCAACTATAGTTTTGCTGCAGTTACAGTTCATGCTGCAAAGATTTGTCCCCATGTTGTGATATTTTGCTTTTTTAACTTTTATGGATGGTTCCTTTGATATTATCAATCTCAATATTAGGAAATTTTGATAAATAGAGAATTATGCAAGGTCTTATCCTTTTACTGACTACCTGATATAATCCTAATTGTAAATGAATAATGTCTTATAATCCCTGAGTGAAAAATACGTATGTTGTGGTTCTTAGAAGCTACAGGGGAGAGGAAGTGTGTTTTAACCTGTGAAGGGTGATGGAGAGCTTCTTACGCAGGTGCTTCCTTCATATTTGCAGCAAGAGCTGGTCCCAGCCTGGCCATGAATTCTGCTTAGTGATACAGGCCTTTTAAAACAACGTTTACATATGTAATAGCAGCATACTAAAGGAAAAGGAAATTTCCTTTTGATGTGGTGTTTGTTCCAGCAAAGTCCAACCGATGCAAAAAAGAGACTTACCACCAGATGGTGGTATAGGTGCACTTTTTAACTTTTCTAAACTAACCCAGACCATCCTGCAAAAAAACAAAACAATGGTGTGATAATCATAGAACTGTAGAATAGTTAGGGTTGG
>NW_009937514.1:0-22316 GCF_000696875.1 Nestor notabilis
CTTCCTTCATTCTAACTCGTAACCTGTTTTGGGGGGGGTGTCTTGTCATTGATAATCCACATTTCTTTTTACTTAACAGGTTTTTGGTTGGGTTTTATTTGCCTTAACTTCGGGATAAAAGCTCGGATTAAAGGATGCTTTCGTGCCTGGCAACTCCTAGTAACGAAGTTTAAGCAAAATAGAGTTACTTGCTAAATAAATATATCTGGCTTTAGAAGGCATTTATTATAAGGGTTTCTCTTCAATCGACTAAAATGTTCTAGTACAACATCAAGTCAAACTGCAAAGGTTTCTGGCCACGCATCATACTGCTGTCAGTGCCAACATCCTAAATATACAGCTAAAAACTTAGATAAGTGTGACCTGCTGCCTCCTTTACAGGTCCTCAGCCCATGTGTAATGAGTTGGGGAGCATGGGATTCATGGAATCGGTGGAACTGCTCACAGACCCCTTATGCGTATTTGCAAAACCAGGCAGCAGAAATCAAAGCTATAAATAAATCTGTTTAGGCTACACGGTCCCCATGCTGCAGAGGGGTGTATACATGCAGGCTTAGTGAAAGCTTCACTGGTTTCCTTTAAAGCGTGGAACTATGCAAGCTAGAGAACATAGAATCCCAGACTGGTTTGGGTTGGAAGGGACCTCAAAGCTCATCCAGTTCCAACCCCTGCCACGGGCAGGGACACCTTCCACTAGAGCAGGTTGCTCCGAGCCCCTGTGTCCAACCTGACCTTGAACACTGCCAGGGATGGGGCAGCCACAGCTTCTCTGGGCACCCTGTGCCAGGACCTCACCATGCTCACAGTAAAAACTTCCTTATATTTAACCTAAATCTACCCTCTATCAGCTGTTTCTTTCCGAATTCTTGCATATAGAAGATGTACGAGTTCATCAGACAATCATCATATGGGATTGGTTGTTGTTGTAAGAATAGTTTCAGTGTTCCACCCAACTGATAATGTATGTCATGCTCAGAATGCATCTTGTAGAATTGTTGATCTAATACAAAGTAGCTGGTGGGGTTTTGCTTTCCTCTTGATCACTGCAAACCTAAGTTAACTCCTTAATAAAAGGCAAACACCAGGAGATTTAGATAAAGGGAGCAACAATGACTCCTGCTGCAGACATCTGTAGCAGGGTTAATTAACAAAGGCCATCAATATCTTGAGCTCGGCTCTGACCTTTCAGACAATTACATTCACTCTTAACTGTACTTGTAGCTTCCCAAAACAGTGAAATAATTCCTCCTCCTAGTTTAAGCATGAGTGAAGATGTTTATGGAACTAGAGTCTAAAGATAAATGATAAATGATGGGCATTATTGCTTAATATCAAGTAGTATGCTTTGTGATACAAAAAACTACTTAAAATTAAAGCTGAGAACATCACCAGAAGAAAAATGTCAGCCAGGTGCTAAAGAATTTCTGGACAGAGCTTTTTTTGTGGTGTAGAAGCCAGATAGGCAAAAAAACCTACGACTGATTTCCTTCAAGCTTAGTTCTTCAAGTGCTCCACAAATAGAGTCTGACAACATCCGTAGCTGAATTCCAACTCCGGCCATAGGATACGGCAAGTTACAGACAGAACTATATCTTCTGTATCAAATAATCTGGTTTATCTTACAAACTTCATTCATACAGCTCCCCTTTAGTCTGGAGAAAGCAGACAGACAGACAGCTGCCCCAGCTGCAGTTCGGAAAAGAGTCCTCAGCATGTCCGAGTGTCTATCAAATTCATAAAGGTTTTTCCTATTATTTATTTTACACAGATCATAAAGCAGATACAGTGATGGGTGACCAGACAGAGCCTCAGAACTCCACCACCTGCCTTTTAACAGTGATCAGATCTTACCATGGTTTATCAATTTAACATTCACACATCAAATGTTTCTTTAAACATTACTGATACATGTATGTCAAATCACACAAAAGTTCAACAGCCTCATTTGGCAAAATCACACTAATCAGGCAACTACTTCAACCAGCCAATGCATCAGCAACTGTTCAGTTTCTAAGGCTGACACTCCTTAAGTTACTGAAAAGCACCTCTTGCTTTAAAAATGCCGAACCGGTAAAGTACACACTTCTCTTCTTTCATACAACTTTGATTATCCCCTTTCTCACTCTTTTTTCTTCCCCTTTCAAACTGGTTTTTACTTTTTCCCCCCTCTCTCTTTCACAGCTTTTGTTATTTCTTCCCTATCTATTCCCACCAATTCTGCAGCCTGGGCCTCATGCTGTCCTTTATTAATCCTTCTTGCACTAGTATTTTCCCTCTGTGTCGTGAATACATCAGTATTCCAGCAGAGGGAGGAAAGTGGCAGCAGAATCATCAGTGCATCAGCTCAATGCACAAGACAGATCACTCGGAGAGCAGGAATACGGCAGATGAAAAAGTGATTTTACAAGGCCTGGAAGGAGAGAGAATTTTCTTTTGCCACAAACTCACCAGGCTGAATATGTGCTTGGGTTGTTTTAAGCATACAAGTTCAATTCTCTTATATTGCTTCCAAAGTGCTATACATGGATGCATTGATGATTTTAGGGAAAATAGGGAAAACCCCTGAAAATCCATCATGTTAGAAGGAGATCAGAAATGAAAACACATATCCAAGCTGTAGGCTTTGAACAGAGGTGATTAATACAAATCTAAGACATCAAGGTCAGGAGTATGCCCATCTAAAGCTCCCTGGGCAATCAGTAGAGAGTCAGGGATAGTTTTGGGATCATTTTGGTCCCTCCTGGCCCAAAGCGTTTTTGAAACCACAGAAGTAGTCAAGGATGACCACGCACATAAATTAGGCACCTGCATTAGGCACCCAGAGTTAAGCCGGATGAATCTGGTTAGGAGCGAGAACACTCCAGTGTGGAAAGCACTGGCTAGAAACCAATACTCCTTTAAGAGAACATAAAGGGGTGCAGAAATGCTAACCAGTTCAAAAGGCTTACCTGAGGAAGGTAAACAGCCCCAAGAATTAGCATCAGGACTGAGACAGTGTGAGAATAACCACAGACTACTCATACGTGTGAACGTAAACAGGTATTCAGAGAATGGAGAGAAAACCCAAGATCAATTAAGCTCAGGCAGAAAGTGGAGAAGGAATTGTGAGGCAGGAAAGCAGCAGAAAACTGGATGACATAGAGAAAGCAGCCAAATAATGGGGTGAAGGAGGCATAAACAAAGAAACAAAAAATACAACACAGCCTGCAAAAGAAAAGAAAGGAGTCAAGAAGAGGAAACTAAACATACAAAGAAGGAAAACCTACACTTTTAAAACTCACTTAAATAGATTTAACAACCTACTGTATATGGTTGATGATACTATGATTGAACATACGCTTACAAATCTCATGCAACAACTGCTTAAAGTTGCAGAGGATGGTTATGTTATGGCATTTCTTCTGCCTGTACGAGCAGGTTTCATTCTTTTGCCAGTGGGTCTTGGAAAGCCATTCAAACAGGGAGCACCTACTTCGGCTGCTCAGTTAGAATCTGTAGGACAGCCTCCATATCCTGAGATATGGTAACTCTTGACTGGAATGAAAAAGGAAGGATGAATTTGCAGCTGAAGTCTTAAGAACAGAAGCACAATGATAGGATTCACCGATGATTTTCCACAATGGAAGTGAAAGGAGGCAAGAACTGAAGTGCAAAGGGAGAGGCAGGAAGAACATATGAGGGTGTCGCTTTATCAGTACTCAGAAGAAAGAAAAGTAGTGAATTCACAACAAAGTCTGTCAAGGAAAAGATCTGAGGGGCACTAAAGAAAATCAGAGAAGTTATTTCTAGCCACAAGGTATGAAATAATCAAGAAAAGCTTAAAAACTAAGAACAAAGATTATTAGTGAAGAGTTGGTAGGTAAGATTCAGGATGAAATGACAACTCAAGTAGCTGATACGCTGGAGTGAAGTCCTGACCCTCTGTCAGCTCCTGCTGACAGCGGTCCAACTGGGAGTACCCGATGTGCATTTCGAAGTACATCTCTGGTATGAGAAGTGTAACTGGGCAAGTAAGGAAGCAAAAGATAAAAAGTTGATATAAATCAGAACATCCTGATGACGGCAGAACTATCTAGCCTTTCAAAACAGACCATTTCATTTAAGCCCTGCTATAGAAAAATACTAATACATGAAGAAAAATGCATTATGGTAATCTGTAGTTCACCCTCACTTCCAGTGAATTCAAGCAACTTCTCCCTTTGTAACTTATACACAGGACTGTGGCTCCCCAGAACAATAATCATGAGCAGCACACAATAAAAAATTACACAACAAACCATACCAGTCTGTTATCTTTTTTCCCCCAGATCCTGGGAACAGGTTGATATGTATAATTTCATTGATGAGTAACACTTCAAAGGGGGAACCGAAGATGCTCAGAAGTGCTGGAATACAGCTGTTTTAAATACTGGAATATGAAATTACTGCAGAGTAACTAGTATAAACCACCTATACCAGGGGAAATAACAATATTGTTAAGATTTGAAGACTTAAAGTATCCTTTTCTGAGGAGAAAGAATGGGGGAATGCAGGCCAATAAATTTAAGTAAATCTGCAAAGAATTCTGCATTAGGATGAGAATGCAACAGATGCCCCTGTATGTTTATCCAAACATCAAAGCAACTACACTGAACACAGTATAACATTTTTACACCCATATAAGCCAATGTCATTGCCATGTGCTAATAAAATGGACAGTATCTAGCAAAACTTTGCAACTATTTCCTACTTAACTTTCAAATATGCCTTAAATGCAAGTGAAATTTCTGCAAGAATTGATGACACAGGAATCTAACACAGAATAAGGAGTGGAAGGAACATGGGAACACAGATGTTTGCCCTGCTTAGATGTCACTAAATACTGTCAATTGTTGAAAAGAATTTTACAGAGAATACACTGAGTAGTGACAAAAAGTTTTAAAGTGTCAAAGTGAAATAGGTAAAACTACACTAAATACATCCAGTTAATATGTGGAAATCAAACTAATGTTTATTAATTTTACATTAAAGTATTGAAATCACCTTTTGAATTTGGAAATGTTAAAACCATTTTGCCAATCTAACTATGCAGATGAATCATTTTAATCAGAGGAACCAGAAATGGGTATGACCTTTTAAATTCTTATTTATACCCAGAGACTAAAATATTACAAATAGAATGATTAAAATACACAGCTATTCAGGTCAATTGTAAGAAAACATTAGTGCTGAATTTCCATTTATTGAAATCAAAGCACTGGGAACAGTTTGCTACCCATGATCTTCCGATGGAACCTAACCACCATGCAATGTTTCATAACCCTGCCTGGTTTCTTGCCAGCTTGTCTACGTGGCTCCTTGGCAATTCATTGAGGCAGAAGATTCTGGGTCCAAGCACAGCCCTCGGGACTCAGGAGTTCCTTGAGACCACAATGATGCCTACCTACAATGTGAAGCTGCCTCAGTCCTCATACCCTCAGAAGTTTGACATGCTGGTTAACATCAATCAAGGATCCCAAGAACGCTGGCACAAGGAAATTTAACTTCATACCATCCTTCTCACATATGCTTGCTGCTTGCTGCTGCTGCTTGCACTGACCACATGTTTAGCAAGTTAGCAACAAAGCATCATACAAATTGGACAGGGACAGGTCTACTGGACTTGACAGGATGCTTGCAAGGGTGCTGAGAGAGTTAATTTGAAAGGTCACGGATGTGGACCGTGAAATTGCTGGCAAACTGGCTAAACTGCTCAAAGGGTGGTAATGGATCAAAATCAAACTGGCCATCAGTCACAAACGGAGCTCTTTGGGATACATCTGAATGAAGTATCATATGTACAAACACTGTGACAGGCTGGAAGACTAGGCCAGTCCAAGAAACACATTAAAAAACTAGACAGGGTTCAGCAAAGGGCCAACGAAGTGATTAGAAGGTTGGAAAACTTAAGGAAGAAATGAGAAGGAATTGGGTTTGCCCACTTAAAGAAGAGAAGGCTCAGCTGGGATGTAATCAGAGTCTTCCAGTAAGTAAAAGACATAGAGAAAATGGAGGTACCCTCTTGAGCAGGCCTCAGATAACCACCTGCTTTCAATATAAGGTCGGACCGGATGATGTCCAGAGGATTCTTCCAATTTAGACCTTCCTATGATGATACGCAAACCTGATAGAGCCGTGGCCCTACTTAGTGATGAGCAGCAAGGAAGCAGATAAGAACAATGCCATTTTTTGCAGCCCAAGGCACTCTGGGTTCTCAGGCTGCTGGAAATCTCAGGGAAGCATTTTGTTACAGAAACTTCATATATCACAGCTTCCAATGTTACATATTGCAGGACCCACACCATGACAAACATTCTTTGCTCTTCTTGAACCCAGGTTAACCCTGGTTAACCCGTCCACTTAAATAACTTCTGCATGCTAACTGTAATGGCTCTTTCTGCTGCAACCTATTTTAAGATACATGAAAAGATTATTTGCACAGAAAACACTATCCAGGCTGTAACAGACAGCATTCTTCAAGTCTGTGCATAAGAAAAATACAAACTTAGAGTGAAGTCTTTTCTTTCACAAAATCAGCCAAAAATATATAAAGTGATAAAAAAAGAGAAGGGATAAATGTAAGGGAAACATACAGAAAGAAACAGATGTTGTCCCAGTGAATTAGCAGTCCCTGATAAAATACTATGCACTGGCAGCTTTTTAACCAAAATTTCAATTTAATATAGTAGTTTTCCCTTTTTTCTCATGTCCTGCCAGGAATGCTAGTTATGGAGAACAACCCCACTGCATTAGGCAACTGTACCGTCTTTGCCTCAGTTTACAGTCCTACTTTCTGAACTTGTAAGAGAACAAAACTGATGCAGCTGGTAGACTATGGTATATACCAGAGCCTAACAGCCTTCAAATGCTTTAAAGTAGCACGAAAACATGGAAACAGACAAAAATAATTATTCAGAAAAAGCAGCTTACTACTTCTAAAGTATAACAAATAAATTAGAAATATTGCCTGTCTGCCACATCTTACTTGCCCAACTCACTTCATCTAAAAGACTGCGAGATACAATCCAACTTACTCTTATCTTTCTAAGTCTGGCTGTTCCATGCACTGAACTCCCTTTAGGTTGATTGTAAGGTCGCTGTATTTCCCACTGAAACATATATTAAACACCTGCATTTAAAATATAAGTCTCCCCACTGCATCTGGTAACACTTCAGACTTGCTTTGCAATCCTGCTAATATCCTGTTCCCTACGCTTCTCACATCTAAAGTATGTGAATATTACGCTTACGGAAAATATTTGGCTAAGCATGTCACAGTACCTTGAAAGTATGGTGAATCGCTGGCTTGCTTTATCAATTGATCTTCATCTGTTCAGATTTTGGAATCTTTTTCTAGTTTGTACCTGATTAATTCTGAAAGAAAACAAAAAAAGCACAAAGACATTTGAAACCTTACCTCCGTTTCGGAACTATAACTGTATCTATTTAAAAACTACCACGAAGCAATTCATCAATTGTACAAATTCAGTTTCTGCAATGGATTTCAAATTGAAAGGTAAGCAGGGAGCTGTTATGCACTCTTATGTACAGAGCAGCTCTTTAAATGGCAGCCTGACATTACCAGAAAGGTATGCATTGGATGAAATCTCAATCTTCAGCCCAGTTACTGCACTTACATCGACTATTACTGACCAGACTTCCAAGCAGGCAGTTGTGTCTGTACCACAAGCTGGTTACACGACAGGGCTGGATTTTCTACCCAGCATTTTGCCTGAATACAGCACAACTCTGACAACAGGGGCTCTTGGTACAGAGTCATTGACATTTTTACCACCATGTCATAGAGCACGGCTGGCTAAAAATGATCCCTCACGTAACAGTCCTCAGTGACTACAACTGTATTGCTGATGAAGAGTTTCACAAAACCTAGAGAGATGTATAGGTGGAGGTTGTCCTTCCCACAAAGGAACTTTCTATCATCTCAAGCTCAGCTTTTGAAAATCCTTTCATTCAGTGCTTATAAACTTATACAGGAACCAAATGTAAGCCTGGTTTGCTCTGGTTTAGCATAAATCAATCCCCAATTGGTTAAAGCCAAACCAAAGCCCTATTAAAACATTAAGAAATTTTCAACCATCCTTGTGCACAGGTTATGTGAAAGACCAAATAACTGATTTTTAGAAGTGCTTTGAAATTAACCTGGTGATTGTTTTTTGCATCTACTAAAAAGTCATGCAGACAGATATAAATAAGCCAATCTCGCGCTGGGACCGGATGACACTTCAGAGAAAACTATTTTCTTCCCCTCCAAGGATTAAAGTCCAGACGAGAGGAATGCAGTCCAAGAGGGCATCTAAGCCGCCCCACAGGCTGCAGCCTCTGCCCCAGTGGAAGGTGCAGAATGAGGCTGTTCCTGCCTTCTGCTGCTCCTCTGGGAAGCTGTTTGCAAAATGATTTGATGTCTTCAAAGTCTTCGTATGCACCGAGGATAAACACACCCCCCTCTTTTTTTCCTTTTCATTTAACCTGCAGCTTAGCAGCTGACACTATCTTGCCTGAGATCACCTACAGATATATTGACTATTTCTGAGCTTTACTCTGCTCACTGACATACCTGATCCTAAGAAGCACATCCGAGATTAATTATATTCCAGTTACTCCATAAAACTTTCTTGTCTTCAGTAGACAACACTTGAAAGCAGGATTACTTGCTCTGCAGACAAGTTCTGATTAATAAAACTCACGGTTAACATATTTCTACACTAGTAGAAGTCTCAGAAAACATTGTGTTTCCTTGTTAGACATACAAATCTCATTGAATACTACAGTATAAAACTTCGTCTTCAGCTCTTGCTGCTGCTCACTGGGAAAGGCAATGCCAAAGTGTTTGCCAAAAATCCATTTTCTCTTTCGTTTGTTTTGGACAGGAGACTCTTAATTCATAGGGACCATCCCCTTCACCAAAGATCATTCAATGTTTAGCCTCAAAGTCCCAATCCCTTCAAGCATATGACTTCCCTGCTATGAAAGTAACTCACTCCTTCATCTCTTCCCCAGTTTCTTCAGGGATTCAAGAGCTCTGCATGCAAAGTGCTTTTCTATCCTGACACAAATGTTATTTGTTACATCAAAGGCAAGTTCCATCACTTCATGTGACAATGAAAACAAAAACTACCTTTAAAACAGAAGACTTCTCCAAAGACTTAAAAATCTAGAAATAGGGTAATAAGTAAATACAAACAAAAAGTAGACCAGATGAGGATGAAGGATGGATCAGCAAGAGTTTTATTCCTGTATAGGAGAGATCAGAGCATACTGTGTCACCACCTGTGAATTTTGCTGTAGGGATTACATCTGGAGTTCAGTTTGAAGGAAGTTTACAGAGTAAGTTTCAAAAGAGTTAAGTGACAGCTTAATGAGCCTTTAAAGAGGACTCTTTCTCTGGATAATGGGTGGCAAAGAGGAGGAATGATTCTTGTTGAGAATTTACAGCAGGTCAATTACAACCACAACTGTCAGCAGAGGGTAATGCAGGGAAGAGATGGGATGACTGAGAACAAGGCAGGAGGAGCTCTCTAAGCACTTTGGTACCCTGGGAAAGGGAGAGCTGGTCAGAGGATGGAAAGATGACAACAGCTAAAGCAGCAATCCAAGAAAATGGAAAAAGGCCTGTACGTTGCAGGCATTTTTAAATCAGTGAAGCAGACTTAGCATGATGCCACTCTTGATGCCTGACTATCAAAGAAACTTGGCTGCAATTGCCCTTTAAGGAGGAGATACTGATATGCCAAACAAGAGACCACAGCCTGGCAGAGCAAAAGGTATATCACACTCAAAATTGCACCTACACAGATGTATATAATAAAGGCATAGTTACAGTGACTAATGTGTATTATCCATTTAAGGGGAAACACATTCACATTTCCTTTATTTTAATCAGTTGATTTGCAATTACAATTTGCATGTAAGTGTGTATGATAAAGCATCTTGAACTTCTGAAAGTTCAAAACTAATGCCTCAGCTACACAAATTCCTTTAACTCTTTCTTCTTTTAAGCTGTCAGAAGCATGCACCAAAGAATGTGCCTAACTTTTGAAACATTCTTTCTCCTTTGTTACCTACTAACTATCCAAATTTAAGATAAAATACAATATCTACATTTATACAAGCCATTATACAGGCGTAATACCATTTATACAGGTATCAGAGCAACTCTCAGGCTACTACAGAGTCTCAGGGGGTCAGAGATGGTATAAGAACTGTAGGCACCTAATTGTCCCTCCTATTCCCTTCAGGAGGCACAATTCATTACAACTTCACAGACTGAAAAATAAGTACCAGCTACATCCTTCCAAGAGAGATTAGGTACCAAACTTTGGTAAATACAATGACAAAACTGCAGCATCTCAAGATTTCACTTAGTTCCTATGTATACCAGTCTTACATACTTCTCTGAAACACAAATGCAACAGAATATTCAGTGTGAAATAGGATATAAGTTATTCTGAAACTACTTCAAGCACGCACAGGTATCTTTAAAATGAGAAGAGCCAAACTTCAGTAATATCTGTGTTACTACATAACCTTTCGGATAATTCTAAATAAATTGATAAAGATTGCAATATAATTATGCACAGCAAAGTGCACTTGAGAGGTCTTAACTTGGACTCCTGTCCTCTTCCTTTGTCTACTGGCAACAGAAACAGATTTGCATTCATTATTTTGCTGAACAAATCATGTCATCACTAACTTTAGTTTTATCTTTCGACAATTTCTCTTTTAACTTAGAAATCTTTTTAGCAGTAACAGGAGCAAAATCGTAAGAAGCCTTTGCATATTGCACTTCAACTTTCTGAGTACAACCACACAGAGCATAGAACCAAAAGGTTAAAAGACTTGGTTTCAGAAATAATGAAAGGTATTCTATAAGCAAGTAACTTGTCTTGTATTTCAAAACACCTGCACCTTGCAGTATGATTTATATCACCATTTGAAAGTTCAATCCATAAACCACGTTAGCTTACTGCAGCAAACCAAGATAAATAAGGACAGTTGAAATTATATTTATACATTTCTTTAAACATGGTAGTTATATACACCTGTAGAGAAGAAAAATACATGTTCTGCACTTTATGCCATAGCAGTATTTCATACCAATTACAACTTGTATTACATCAGAAACAGAAACAATAACAGTCTGGTAGCAAGCAATAGAACACTGGACATGATTTTCCCTTTTTTTAAATGAATAAAATCCTGGTTGGTTCATTTAAAAGGGTTCATGAAGCAAAACAGTGATGTTCAAAAGAATAGACAAACGTGCAATATAAATCTACTTTTCAGTGGAGAAAGGCACAGCTAATCAAGACAATGCAGAGTACATGATTACCCTGATTTGCAAAATTTATTACGGAGCTGCTCTGTTAAAGGTAATATTATTCAAACTACCCTGTCACAGTTATTGCAGATTAAAGATTTCAAATTAGCTCCTCGTGTATATCATTATTGTGAGTGGTTGCATTTTATCTGTCTAATTTTAAATTACTGCAGGCAGATGAAAGTCATCTTAAAATGTGACTCATAATTTAGGTATCATAGCACTAACCTTAGCAGAGATGCTGGTTCTTACACAGGTACACCACTATTCTCAATGTAAACAAAGGACACTGGCATGCACCCCGGGCTAAGGATGTCAGCATTTTTCAAACACCTTTCTGACTGTTCCATTTTATGGTGATGCAATATGACCTACATTTTCAACGGCCAAAGAGAGACAGAGAGATAGAAAGGGAGGAGATAGAGAAAAGAAAGACAGACAGACCTTTGCTGTCCTTATTCTCCATTAACTACAGCTTTAACTGTCCCTCATGGGGATGGAAATGGGCAAGAATAAAAGCAGAATAACCTGATCGTAAATTCTGAATGAGAAGCTGAAAGATAGGTTAGCATAAGAAATAGCAATTTTTTTCTTTCTACAATCCTGTGAACAAGTCCATGGCAATACCCTCAATGGGAAAGAACAGTGGAATCAATAATTTTATAATCAGTTGCCAGTACAAAGCTGCCTGTAATACAGATGTTTATTTTACCACCTTTTATTTCCCAGCATGTTCCTCCAACTCCATTGCTATGTATTCCATTTAGAGCTCAAAAGGAAACACTAAATCATCTACATCGTTATCATACTTTTTACAGACAGAGAAATTGAGGCAGGAGGAGTGATTTGCCCACAGTTACCTACCAGGCCCAAGGCAGGGTTGGGAACAGAAAGCATCACTCTTCATATCTCTGTACTGTGCAATCTATGAGGGACTGTGATACCTGTCAGCCTAATATATAATCTTGACTTAACACCAGAATTATCTCTATCTTGTCTTCCTGACACATGAGCTTCACACTGAAAGCTGTGTTAAATTACTGCTTTCCCTCACAAACGACAGTCCACACTTCTCAAACTGGCTCTGGCAATGCACTTGACAGTGAACTGTAGAACTGGTGTAAAAAGCCAATGGTAATTTTCATTATAAACACATAAAAATTAAAGCTCTAATTAAATATTTGGTTGCTTTTTTTCATTCTTCTGCAACTAAAGCACCTTTCCTTTCAAATAGCTGTAGTTTTCCACAGTTAAACTAGTACATTAAGAAATGAAAAGCTTGTTGCCAGGATTGTATTAAGCAAAAACGAAGATGATCCGATTTTTACTTACTCTTTTTCCGTGCAAAAAATGTCCTGCAGAATATTTGCAAAGCACTTACAGGGTCACAGTCCCTCGACTGATACTGGTATCAGTATTTATATGGTGTATTGTTAATACAAAACACAATATAAATAATTTTCTTATTATGGAAACTGAAGGCAAAAACTTGATCTTAAGTATCCCTCTGCAAATCCAGAATGATTCCAGTGCTTTCCAAAGAGTTTCTTGGGATTTGCACATACTTAAACAAGACTGTAACTTGGCACTGTGTTTGAAACCAGAGATCAATAAAATCATATGTATAGATTCATTCCTGGGGTTTAACTGTATTTATTACAACAATAGCTTTCTTATCAAGTAGTATTCATCTCATTAAGTGAAATCATCCCTACACAGCAAGTGCTGAGAAACCGTTGTTCATCAGCTTGAGCACTGCTGCCTTTTCTAACTGCAATGTTACATCAAACTGCTCAACAGTGGTGAGTTGGGAAGGTAAACAGCACCTGTACAAGGACAGGGAGAGAAAGCACTTCAAGCCCACCCTGCTTTAAAGAGAAGAGACAGAGCGGAGAGTAAAGAGACAGATCGCAAACAAGTATGAAGGAAAGGAATTACCTGTAAAGTGATGGGATGGAGTTTGGAACTTAAGGGAGGCTGGACACTGCAGGGGGAGGATGGGGGGGAAAGAGCGTGGTGGAAGACACAAGGTCTTAGCAAAAAGAGAACTATTTCTTCAACAACACGTGCCCATAAGACTGAGGAAATCCTCACTCGATTAAAAGAGATTACAGTCACACATTCCTTCACTCCTACTATCCCTGGCTGCACCTTGGTCAATCTGTTTTACTCTTTGAAACGAATTTTAGTGGAAAACTGGTATTCTTTTCCATTATAAAGAATTTAGTTGTGTTAATCTAGGACAAGAATCTTGCTGATATAAAAGAAATCTCTTCACTATCACCAACATTACTAAAGCTCTCTTGTAAACGTTTCATTGCAACATTTTCTTAGTTCCTCTTATTTTTTCACCCATTGTTTTTCCTTCATAGTACCTCTGTTGCAGTAGGGAAGGGAGAGAAGCTGAGGTGATACTTTTATTGCTGTCCAGCACTACACAAATTCCAGCTAGAGAAGCCAACCGGTGCAGAGCCCTGCAGGGTCCAAGCCCAGCAACCCAGACCGGTCCTTCCCTTTGCCTACCAGTGACTGCCACCTAGAGTCAGAGCACACCGCCTCACATGAACCACGGTAGTGGTAAAGACGTGAGAGCAATGAAAGAAATGTTAAGCCCATTGAAAGAAAACCCCAAAACTCCCATTCTATAAAGTTACAACGAGCTTAGAGAGGTAACTTATTTGGTTTTCTCTTCTTATCACGCATTCGGCCGGTGTCTCCTTGCTTTTCTCTGGAAACTGCAATTGCATTTTGTTACAAACACTTTGGTTGTACATGTGGCAAACTGCATGTTAATATAGCACCACACTGCTTTTCAAGTAAATCCTATGTTTCAGCATGTTTGCTAAGAAACATGCTAATAAACTGAGTACCAAATGCCATCATAAACTCTCAATAGTTACACTTCCTATTTTTGAAGTATTCGTATTTCTAAAGCAAGTTTTTTACACTTAAGCTGTAAACTCTGGTAACAACAGACTACTATATAACAGCCTCAACACTTGCCTGGGAAGATCTTTCACTTGACATCAGATGATTCTTTGCAAAAGAGATCATGGAATTTCCAGTGACTCTTTCCTCCTTTCTCAACAGAGAGCAGCCTAGCGAAGTCTGGGCCCTGCTGATAATCGAATTAGCAGAAATCATTCTTCTTTAACCACATGACACGCGGTTAAGGTAGTATTTCCTATTTCTATAGCTTTGTCAAAACAAATGCACATTTTGATGTGAATTACTGTAACACATTGCTCAATGACAGCAACAGCCCTGTATCGTACCCATACCTACTAGAAGCTGTCTTGTGCTAGGGCTCCTTTTTTTCCCCCAAGCAATGACAACATTGCAGCTGCTTAAGACACCAAGGGCACAGAAGCCAGCAGAGAACAACTCCTTATTTAAAGACAACTATACTGTTGAGTAACTTTAAGGGGCCTCTTCAAGGGAGCAACACATTCTCATAGCATCCACCTCCACAAAAGAGTAACAAGGAGAACCACCACCATAAAAAAGATACAGAACAGCAATTACACTCATTGATCCTAGCAGAAGAAAATGTAGGTTGCAAAATGGCTCTCTTAAGAGTTGTAACTCTCTGTGCTAAATTCAGTAGGCCGGTCCTAGAAAGACACGTTGGGGAACAGACTCTACAAAGAGGCAATTACAAATAAAGATTTGATAAGAATAATACAGTCATTAGGAAACTTGTTACCTGTATTATCATCATACTATAAGTCTACGCCAACATGCGAGAGGACGAGTCCAAAACCCCTTCAGGAGCTTGCAGACCAGGATGAGTTTCTTTAACATAAACATTTGAAAACAGTAACTCTTGAGCTATTTCCTCCCATTTGTTTGATGACATAAACTACAGTTACAGTCAGTTGCTCCTGTCTGTGAAAGTCTTTCATGTAACAACAGGAAAGGAAAGCTTTACCAGAAAACCTGACTGTAAATATCCTCCTAGTCCAACCTGGGCAAAGTAGCTGCAGCTTAAGTGCAATTAAAGTACTTTGAAAATCAAATTTCAAATTCATGACATAAAAAAATAAAAGGAAATCTCAACTGTTTTATTTTAATATACATGCACACAATTTTATTTCAGGTTATGTTATTGTTCAACAGCATCCTAAGTTTATATACACACACCAAAAACCACAAGCAGATCTCAAAAATGAAAGAAACCCACCAAAACCCCAACCCGTAACTGCCAAAGTGACACTGAATGAAACTGAAGCGAAAACATAATGAGCCACACAATCACAGGTGCACACTGTAGTTATTATTAGCATGGCTTTGTTTTACTCTCATCTCTCATAAGCCCATCTTTATTCATGTAAGTTATAAAATCCAATTTATCTGCCTTGCCTCCTTTATTAGTTCAATTTTCTCCCTGTATAATCAACATTTAAATTTCTATTAAAATAAAGGCAAAACGCAGACAACCAAAAAGAACTTCTGGTGGTTTCCAAATACTCTGCATTAACCTTCCAAAAAAGAAAATCCAATGAGCAAACCTGAAGGTTTGTTTATACCAAGTCTCTACGAAAATGTTATTATAAGAAAAGTTAAATTGGGAGTTTTGTAAACACTATGAAGAGAAAGAACATTTTGGGCTTAATGTTTTGGGCACACATGTAACCACTTTTGTATCTCAACTGAAAATGTGTATGTATACATAAATCTGTATATACACTCACTTTATAGATAACATTTTGTGTTTCTCTTTTTCCCAATGTTTGACATTAACTTTTCCATTTACATTTTGCAATTCACAAAATCAGTTCATGAAGCAGATTATTTTATTCCACTTTTTTTTTGTTTGCTTCCCTATACTTTTCAAGTCCAAATTCTACCCCTGCTTGCTAATATAATTTGGAATCACCAGGAAGACACTCATACATCTTTGAACACAACCTGATTTGCAATGCAAAAATTATCCTGCATGTTCTTCTTTTGCACTTCTAGTTTGCTTTTATGGATTATTTCCCTAAACACCTTAGTCCTCAGTCATCTAATACCTCCTGTGTTGGGCTACGCTGTGGTGTTCAGCTTGTCTTTCTGACAGCAACACCACCTCACACTAATCAACAGCCTGGTGACTACAAAATTTACTCTGATGGAAAGAATTATGGGCATTAATCCCTCAGGAAGGAGGATAGCTGGGTTGAAGTCTCCCACACATGTGGTGAGCAGTGTAGCGGATAACAGCTCCGCTAATGACAAAAAGGGAACCAGAACCACTGCCACCTCCTGGGTTTTGAAAGCAAAGATTGACCTTTGCTCCCTTTTTGAAAGAAAGGGCTTATGATCCTAATTTCAAGAGAGCGTGAATCCAAAATGCTCCCTAGAGAAAGGTGCTTAGCTCTGGATAGAGGCAGGATTTAAGCACATTCCTTCTTTGGCTACTGCATAGAAAATGTGCAGATTCATCATCTCCCTCAAGCTGCTCTGGCTGGTATAATTTTAATGAAACACCAGCAATTTGCCCCCCTCCACCTTCCTGGAAACCTGAACCCAGTGGCTTCAACCTTTCCTTTGGTACAACCAGCTTCAGTAAGGTAAGGAAACACCATAACCTGGATCTGGGAGTCTCTGCTGGAAAAGACAAGTTATCTTCTCCTAACGACAGCCACAAAAAAAGTCCAATGTTTTCATTCAACATACGACATGCTAAAACCTTAACCTGAGCAGGCATCTCAAAGCATGCGACCATGCCTCCAGTTATCACTATTGCACTGCTCTGGCTTGTAGCCTACTCACAAATCAGAGGTTGAGAACATGCTTCAGTGTATCATGTTTTGGTGGAAATGTAATGGTAGCCGTGCTTAAACACTACCCACTGACAGAGTTACTCTATGAAAAGAAACCACAAAATAACCCAAAGCAAAATATAAATCAAAACTAAAATGAGAAACAAGTTTATAGATATAAACCTGATACTTTCTTCCTTCATCTTCTGAGAGAGAAGTGTTTCTTTTAACATCTCTCCATGACAGAGTCAAGCTCAAAGCCCTGTAAAAGTTCCAGGTCTTCTTTTACAGATTTGGATTGCTTTTTAACAAAAATAACAACACAAAACAAACCCAACCCACCAATTTGTACTAAACTTTGAAAAGCTGACTGGGAGGCTGCGCAATAGCTCTGATTCAGCTTTCTTAGCCGAGGCAAAGCATCTGGCCACGTGATTCAGAAAACACCGCTCTAAAGTTGAGCAGAAGCTGCTTTCCAAAGGAGGAAATGCCTGTTTTCTCTTGTAATCTGTCTGCAAAGTTTCCTCAGTAGCACTAACAGCTATTTATTTAAACATCATACAAGTAAATATGATATTCAGAAGTCTCTTATTGTTCATCCCATGTTCTGAGCCACAGTTAAGTACAAACATTTACCATCTGGCCTGATGCCAACACAGACAAATTCTTCTTCTTAGTCAGTGTTAAAACCTCATTCAACATCCACCTCTTCCTCTGAAAACTCTGGCACACCACTAATGATCTTCAGGGCACAATGCAAATGCTCCAAACCCATAACTGGAAGGATGGGGGAAGGAAAAAGAAAAATATGCTCTTTATTAGAAAAATAAAATAAAGCCACATTGAAAACATCCTGCCAACAAACTGAGGCGCTACTAGATAACCGAGTAATGCTGCCAAAAATCAGTCCAAAAGAATAAATGGCTGCTTCCTTACAAAACACACAAAAACACACGCTAAAATTACCTGACAGTCATTTTCAATCCCAGAATACAGGCACTGTGTGGGATCTCCAAGGCACTGTGGAGGCAGCTGAAGCCTATAGTGTTAACCATCTTAGAAGAAATATCTGACCATCTAATCCGTCTTGCAGCAGTTTCATGAGATACCTGCTACAACACCTTGACTTTCTTGCCAAGTGGGAACCTACCAAGTCACTGGCAACAGCTATCATGACCCAGTGTGCCACTTCAAACGTCTGGTTAAATTAAAGCACCACTGGACACAGATGCAAGGCGTGCTTCCATTTGCTGGGCACATCCCTGCACCTGTAAGCTCAGTTTTCTACACCGAGTACCTAAATTTCCAGTATCCTGTAGTTTCAACTTGAGTTTGGCAAACTTTAGTAAGTTAGTGACAAAATGTACAATAATTGATCTTCAAGCTTTATAAATATTCAGGAGGATCCGGGCATGAAATGTAGAAAGCTGTTGCATAATTCCTGTGAAGACAGCTGGAAAAGGGCAACATCAGAATGCCACCTCTAGAATGGAGATTAACCAAGAGACAGAGCCCCTACTTGGGAAAAATTATCTAAAAGGTCCATGCAGCACCTTTTTTTCAGAAAGCCTAAGATACACTTTTGTCTCCCTTCATGAGAAAAGCAGCATCAAAATGTCTTTCCGATAAACAGGACTTGCATTTTGCAAAGTGCTTCTATGAAAAATGCTGGAATTTTACAGGCTTCTATAAAGCGAAAAACAAGAAACAAACACAATCCTGTAGCCCACAACTTGTGGTTCCATTACTATCTGAGAGGAGCCTGGTTTCTGAAGTACAGTATTAACAGTCCATTTAATCAATCTTGGTAACACAGACAGTAGACAGAAAAATTGATTACTGTGCCCATAATAAAATGTTGCATTTTTAAGTTATTGCTCTTGTCACTACAGGCACAACAAGTATTTGCACTCTCCCTCCTCTCGTTATGTTGTAATTCTATGAAAATGTGCAGGCTCTGCAGAAACACAAGGGTCCATGTTAGGAAAGCTTTTTACAAGGCTAAGAACCACATGGCTTAGTGTCTAAAAGTAAAATAGAAACCCTACTACTTCTTCACCCCTATCGCAGGATTGAAATACTTCAGGTTTATCTGCCAGAAGTGAGTGTTTCAAAATCTGCCGATCCAAATCACAAGTGTCTTAAGAATTTTTACACACCAAAGATGACAAGCTCTTGAAACACTGATGTCAGTTTTCAGTAAGTGAGGCTAAAGAAGGCTGCAAAGAAAATCCAACACTCCAACGTGATTTAAAACAGGACAACAGGGTGACACCAGCTTGATTCGGTCTTGCCCAAAATCATGGTATACCATCAAAGAAATAAATGATGGTGGTAAAAAGAAATGCTAAACATAGGCTTACAGAAAAGAGGTCTCGCTAAATAGATTTGGTATGGCTTTCTGACAAGAATATAGGTTGGATTGGATAAAAATACCTTGTAGTTTCTGACCTACTATACTTAGATCTCTGTAAGATTTAGTGCCACACACCAGTCTGATTTATTCAACACGAAGAAAACCTGGAATCTAAAACCACCTCATAAATTATTAGGGAGGCTTAGGAAAAATATTTGAAATCCACCTCATCAATAGTTAAAGCTGTTTTCTCAGCGCTAAAAATCATAGCTCATTAGTGCCTGGAATACTATAAAAAGCTTCTTCCCTTTTAACTTTTTCTACAGTTGGAAAAAAAAACATATACACGGAGTTAAAGAAAAGGGGAAGAGGTATATAGTCACTTTAAACTTTGACTCCCGTAGATTATTTTCTTTTCAGGAAAGAAAACTCCAACAATAACATATTTCCTCAATAAAAAGGTGTACTTAAAAGCCTTCCCCCCCCCCAGCAAAATAAAAACGATAGTAAAGAAAAATCTGAGCCAGTTCCACACACGTGTAACATCTTGCAGTAATAAACTTACCTACCTTATGCTTCCCGTACCCAGAGTCACCTGGAAACATTAGAGAGGATCATTTAACACTTTTGACAAAGACAGGTGTGCAACAAATTATTATAAATAAGCTGCTTCAGGGTCTTACCATATGGAACACATACAGGAATTCAAGGGAAGAGGGAAAATGACATCACATTTAGCCTGCCTGAAAGCTTGCACACACAGGTACTTATTCCTACAGAGCTGGCACAGAGCAAGGTGCTATACCCTGTGCAAGACGTTACTGCATGACTCTCCAATACTGATGCCCTAAGAAGGTCCAATGCTACTCAGGATTTCTGCCAGGCAGTTGAAGGATTACATAAAAAACTGAGTGTGCACAGAATACAAGAACTGGTGAAGGACAAATAAGCAAGAGTAGGTCAAGCCTGCTCCAGAGATCCACATTATACATGACACTGAATTAACGGGAAAAACATGCTGCTATACAGCAATACACACCCCACACATGTGAAACAAGGGGTATTTCATACAAGATGGGGAATTCTACTTAGAAATGGAGCAAATGCAAAGAAGACTCCAAAGACATAACAAATACTCAAGTGCATAGAGAAACCCAGCAAGCTGGAACTGGCTTCCTGGGCACAGGAAGATGTTTCTCACGGATATTTAAAATGGCAAAATAGAGCAGGAAAGAGAAGAGGCTATTTCATCAATACACAGCCTTAGCGAGTTTCCTGGTGATTTATTTACCAAGTTCTACTTCCCATTCTTAAGGAGAAAAGTTAATGAACATTGATGATGCCTGAAAGCCCCGTCTTAAAAAGAATGGTTTTGTTTTCAAAATTGTTCTCAAGAACTTCAGACCCAGAACAGAGAATTTGTAAGAATCTTGCAATTATTAACATATATGAAGACAAGAACAGCATGAAAGTCATTAGATATTATTCACTAATCATATGTACTGCTGTATTCTACATTAATTACTCAAGGACTATCTATCTGTCATTGTTGACAGTTTATTAAGACTATCTGATCAACACTGGAATGATGAACAAAAAGTGAGAAAACAGTGTATTAGATTAAATGATAGGAAAGAACACAGAAGTATTCTAGCACGATTAAATAAATAACTGTGGATTTTCACCTACAGTAGTCTGCCGTTCAGATCAAGTTCTACCTGTGGTAGTAATGAAAAGGGCTTAGAAAACAGAAAGAGCTCAAAGAAGGGCAAGAAAAACATTAACCCTTGACAAGGCTGGATGCTTCACGATGCTTAAGACTTCCAAGAGGTAATCAGTGGGTGAAGAGGGAAAGGCAGCAACAAACCGCACTGTATAGAGAAGTTCAGCTGCATCTTCTTGTCACCCTTTGGCAAAATACTAGCGCTGGATCAGAGTGACCAAAGCCTTAGGAAAACCAAAGCTTTTTGTCAAACCAACTATATTAAATGGCAACAAATTCAGAGTTCACAAAAGTGAATGTTTTTTAACAGCACTTATATAATTCATGAATTTATGACCTGTTCTTCAGCCCAAACTTTGTATAACTGAATAGAGGGTTAGGTTTTCACATAACATTGTATCACACACAAATCACACAATAATACATAAGGAATTTCACAGACAAAAATCACTTATCCAAGTTTTCTATATTGGAAACTCTTTATTCCCAAAAGCTCAGGCAGAGTTTTAATGACCATTCCCTGTAATGTTTTCCCAAGAGCACCTTCCACACAATCTCACCAGTTGAGTATAGACAACGAAGCACCGGCTTGAAACAATCTACAAATCCGTAAATAGCTGTTAAAAGCCGCCAGCCAGAACAAAAAACGCACCTCATAATCACTCCCAGCTCTAAAACCAGGGAAGCACAGATCACAGCACACATTCACTTTGTTCTTTTCTTACCCTCATTTTCCCCACCACCCTAATACTGTCAATGCGAAACGCTGAGCAGAACAAGTCGTGTCCAAACCAAAATGAAGAGGGAGTAAGAGGGTGTCAGGCTCTGGACATACGCCTCACGTACCACGATATATACTACAGTAACACTGCCAGCTTTAGCGCTGCCCAAGTGTCAAAGTCTGTGGACCAAAAGCCTGAAACACTTGGTAACACCTAATATCTCTTTTCTCCAGACACTTCTAGACTTTTTTCCAGTGCCAGCTTAGCTTTTCAGGGTCGGAAGAAACAACTTTTGCTCCTATCCAATGCTGAGAGTGAAACTTGCCAGGAAACGATCAGAATAATGATGTTTCTCACACCTCAGGCCCTGCTGCTTGTCTTCCCAGCCATGATGAGCCCAAGGGCAGCCCAG
>NW_009937515.1:0-6731 GCF_000696875.1 Nestor notabilis
ATATATATATATTTATATGCAAGTGCCATCACATGAAGGGGTGCGAAGATCCCAGTCTGCACCAGTGTGTACGTACAAGTGTACCTTTAGCTTTATAAATGTATAGAAGATAGATGCATGGTGGGGATATAGATAACCTCCCTCCACCGGCTCATCCTACCCCCAGAAATACAGGGAAAGCTCCATATGGATGTGGAATCCCGGTATGATCCTAAATCTCTGGGAAGGTGGGACGCCACTTTGTCTAATACTGGGAACAGGGCGAGCCAGGAGCTGGATCCTCTCCTCTCACTTCCCCATCCTTTCGCGGGGGGCTAAAAAAAGAGGGTCTCTTATTTCTCCCTCCCTGTCCCTGATTTCTCTGATGAGCGGAGAAACCCGAGGGCTGATCTGAGGGTGTTTCCTGCGTTTATTATGAAGATTTTCTGTTTGGAAACACCGGCAGAGCTTAAATTCTTATGATTTTAATGCTTCTTTATAAAACGCTCAACTCTGGAATACTGCAATACCTCCAGAAACGCATCGCCGCGGCTATAGTGGGATTAAGTTGTTGGTAAAAACCTACGAGAACCACCAGAATATGTAGTTTATGTGTAAAAAAATGCTCTTCTTCTAAAAAAATTAAAAAATAAATAAATAAAAGCAGCTTGCTGTGTGTGCAGACACTGCAACGCCTGAGAGCAACTCCAGACAAGTCCAAATCCGACATCCCAACAGCGAGCGTGCTGGTGGCGGTGGCTCTGTTCTACCTCATTATACCTGAATTTTATCACTTTTTGGGGGAAAAAATAAAACCAAAATGATTAATATTAGGTTATTGGGCGAGGGTTATTGGAAGGAGCGAGAGGATAGGGATAAATAAGGGGGGGAGGTTGTTCTTTAGGGCTGTGGGTAACTGAGCCCAAGTGATTCACGGAGTTTCCAGTTTTGGAAGTTTTTGTCAGTTGTGGTTTAATTCTATTGGAGTGGGACAGGGCTCTGTGTGTGTGTCTGTTTGTGTGTCGGTCGCTCTTTCAAGTCGCGTGGGAGGTATTAAAAAGGAAAGCGGGGGGGGAGGGAGGAAGAAAAGGAAAAAAAGAAAACAAACGCAAAACCAGAGAAGAAGCAAGAAATTCATTCATGACGCTTCAGGGCACCAAAGGGTTGGATGGAATTGGTGGGTAGATATTGGCAAGAACAGGAAACAAGGCGGTCTCCTGCCATTGCCCATGTTTCCCACGATATTTGGAAATATATTTATACTTTTGGTGTCGCCTGACGCCTCCTCCCTCCCCTCGGGGGCTGGCCCACCGCCCGGGACCCGGCGAGGAGCGCGGATGCAGGCAGGTGATGCTGAGGTGGGAAGTTTTGTGGGGGAGTGTAGACCCCAGAAAAGGGGGACTCCGTCCCCGACGTGCTCGGGACCTCAGGGTTCAGCTGCCCCAAAGTGGGACTGAATCTTAACTGTGGAATCGGGTCGGGATGACGGCAGAGTAAGGTCGGGATCCGACTCTCGGGGTGGAGAGCGAACCCGGGACGGACAGATTTTCCTTCTCTGAGACGAACAGACCTTCTCTCCCTCCGCGCACCTCCGCGGATACTCGGTCTTCCCTTTAATACATGTGATTTGGGTGGAAAAAAGGTGTTTTCGGGGCTGCTCGAACAAAAATAATACCCACGCTTAATTTCCTTTAGATAAGTCCTCCTGGCGATCCCAGACATGGTTGATTTGAGTTGTTCGGTTTGGTTTTGGGGCTGTGTTTTGATTGATTAGTTTTTTTGAGGGGGCTGGGGATTTGTTTCCCACAAGAAGGGCAAAATATGACCTTCAACTCAAGTTACTTGGTCATCCTCTTCCAAGCGCACTGAAGGAGGCTCTTGCCCGGAGGAGAAGAAATTGAAATAAGAATTGCACGCACACGCGCAAAACCCGTAGAAGGGCTCGTTATTTGTCTGCTGAAGTTCCGCGGACAGGGAAGCCGAGCTCCCTCGGACGTGACCCACCCCCCTCAGGCACACAAATCCGGTTTATTTCTACCTTTTTTCCACTTATTTCTTCACACCCCCGATAAGAAATAGCATCGGGAATCGCCGGCGTCTCTTTTCTTTGCTTATTTATCCATCAGCGCCCTGCCCGTAGCTCGCTGGGTGTTAGGTCAGCAGGCCGTGACGTCACTCCTGTATTACCCTTGACCGTGACTAGGCGTTGTTTGACCTTGACATCACGAGCTGCGGAGATAATAAGCGCGGGGACCCTCACCCTTGATCTTCTCCTCACCAGGCAGCTCCCGCTCCTGTTTACAGATAAACAAGGTGTTATTTGAAGTCTAGACAGCAGGCTAATGGCCAACAATAAAGTCCTGAAAAGGAAGTTTCCCAAGTTTAGCCTTTTCTTTCCTTTGTATCGAGGACTTTGAATAACTTCCCAACCGCAGCCTTTATGGTAAAATCCTGGACAAGGGATTTCCCTCGCCTTTTTTTTTTTTCCTGGTATCTTTTTTCTTTTATTTTTTCTTTCTTTCTTTTATTCTTCTTCTATGTTTTCCTTTTTATTTTTCTTTAATTCTTTTATATCTTTCTTTCTTTAATTCTTTGTATCTTTCTTTCTTTAATTCTTTTATATCTTTCCTTCTTTCTTTCTTTCTTTCTTTCTTTTCTTTCTTTCTTCTTTCTTTCTCTTCTTTCTTTCTTTCTTTCTCTTTCTTTCTCTCTTTCTTTCTTTCTTTTTCTTTCTTTCTCTCTTCCTTTCTCTCTTCCTTTCTCTCTTTTGTCTTTATTTCTCTCATTCTTTCTCTCATTCTTTCTCTCTTTTTTCTATTTTCCTTCAATTCTTCCTTTCTTTCCTGTATTGTTTCATTCGTGTTCTTTCTTTATAGCTCGCTCTAATTTGCATATGGGTTTTTTTATTATTATTTTTTCTAACTCATTTTTTTAAAAGAATAACTTCCTAATCCGGAGGGGAAATTCTGCTCTCACAGCCCTGTGCTCAGTGCAGAGGTGAGTATAATTCTTCCTGGTTCACTTTCTGTCTGTTATGGAAGCGCTGGGTCTTTTAAAAAAAAAATAAAGGCGATTTTGGTTTTTTTGGGGGGTTTTTTATTATTTTTTTTAACAGTAACAAAAGAGGCTTCTAAAGGCTTTGCCAAGAAATTATTTCTTACGCCACTGACAGCCAACACGGTGTGTGTATGCACGCACATCCCACAAACTCCTCCAGCACTGCTGGGTCCTCGCTTACAAACTGCCTCGCCTACTTGGAGCAGCACGTTGGGGGAAACCCTCGTGTTTATGGGTGTTTAAGAATTATATCCAGCAAAATGTCTTGTCTCCTGTCGCCTTCACTTTGGGGGAAGGCTGCTGCCTGGCAGGGAGCTGGTTCAGCCCACAGTGGGACCCGCCGTGGGTTTAATAAACTCCCTTTCCTCCTCACCACTTTCTCTTCCTTTACAAGGAACATTAAATAAGTGAGATCACGCTTTGCAGGCTCTCCAATTGTGATGTGCCCAAGAGTCGTGATTTCTAGACCATTAACCGGTGTGATGTTACAGTTGTTGGGGGGGTTCAGTCCTCCAAGGGAATTACAGTGCAAAACGCCAACTTATCCCCCAAAACAGAGCTGGAGGACGAAGCCAACTTCCTGAAAGTTGGGGACTAAACCTTTGCCTTACAAAGAACGCAGGCATCAGTTTACATTAGTCTAATAGGAGGAGAAGATCCTCTGCTGGCAAAGCGGGGGAAAAATATCATGATATTCCAGGCATTTAACTATTCCCTGCTCCGAGGCTGAGACCTGCCTTCTTTAAAACTGAAACCTGCCCTGGATGATTTGTATATTGGATGAGCTGCAGTGTCGTAGACGGTTTTATTCGCATCCATTTACCACTGTCCCATGTTAATATTTCTCTTTTTTCGACCAGCTCCTATGGATTCCATTTTACTACCCTCTTATATAGATATCTAGAAGGTGCATTGAACACTTCTATGTCTACGAGGTGACTTTTACACTTGTATATCTACGAGCTGTCTTGTACGCTTATATATCTATGAGGAGTCTTGTACACTTCTATATCTGTAAGGTGTCTATTATAGGCACCCATTTTCCACATCAGAAAAAGTAGCCGGGACAGCTTTCAGTGATATATTGCCCGAAATAACCATTCTGTGGGCTTTCCAAAGACTGTCTCTATTTTATTCCCCGTGTCATGTATCTATATATTTATTCTAAATACTTCCTTTTCGACCATGGCAGCTAACTTCTTGTTCGAGTCACCGCAACTCCTTACAGCTCCCAACCAATTTGAGGTGAAATTCGGCTGAGCAGAAAAACCGAGCCATGACGGGATGTGTTTTTCCAACCTGCAGAGGCACAAGACCTTTTATTTTGCTTTTCCTCTTCGTTTTTCCAAGCAGAAAGATACACTATATATGTTGTGGGCTATTTTTGCTCCATGAGGGTTGAATTTCATGGTCTTTTCTAGGAGAAAACTGAAAGTGGGTGAGTGAAAGATAAATGTGTTGCTGTGGCCATTAGGCTGAGGCCATTTGAATTTACTTTTTCCTTAATTTTTAGTTTTGATTTCGTGAAGAAACGAGGCCGAAGTGGTGGTAGAGGCAGAGCCTGTGCCAGGGAGGCCGGCGGGAGGAAAGGATGAAGTGCAGGATGAGGGGAAGTGGAATTTTTATTTCTCACGTGTTGGTAGAGAGGGGACGCGATGGTGCAAGACGGGAA
This sequence comes from Nestor notabilis, assembly GCF_000696875.1. Taxonomy (NCBI): domain Eukaryota; kingdom Metazoa; phylum Chordata; class Aves; order Psittaciformes; family Psittacidae; genus Nestor; species Nestor notabilis. The sequence goes on from NW_009937515.1 coordinate 4,709, forward strand.
GAGAAGGAAGGTTGGAGCGCAGGGACAAATCCCCCAAAACAGAGCAAAAAAGTCAACCCCAAAGTTGGGCTTGTTGTTTTCCCTGTGCAGTGGTGCTCATCCGAGACAGTCATTAGCATAAGATGTCGATCCTATTTACTACACTAGACAGTGACCTTGAACTGAGACGTTGCAATCTCGCTTTTCCAGCGTCTTTTTCTCTCCATTTTTTTTTTGTCCCGGGGAAGCTCCCACGGGGACGAAGCTTCTCCCGACTTCTTCCCACCAGCATCTCCCGAAAGCTCCTTGTACAACTTGGGGAGGTGGGAAAAAATGAACCCTCCCGGAGGATTATTGAATAGTAATATCGGCGTCGAAAAGGTCTCTCTACCTGAAAACCGGGATTCCTGGGGAAAGGAGATGAGAATTATTTTGTTGCGCTGCGCAACTTTATTTGGGGGGTAGGAACAAGGCAGGAAAAAAGGAAGGGAGTGTTGCTCAAAGCGATAGGAGGCGGAAATGGGGATATATTTTGGGGTGGGTTCTGCACCGCCTAAGCCCCGCGGTGCCGGTGCCCCAAGCAGCAGGACTCGGCTCAGGCTTTCGTTTTTAAGCTCCACTCAGCCTGTGCTGAGCATTAGAAAAGCCCCGGAGCTCAACCTGAACTGGGAAATGCGTTTTTAATGGGGAAGAAACTCCCAGGGAAACGCGGCAGCTTTGCTTAAGTGTCTTTCGGATGAATTTTATTTTCCTCTTTTCCTTGGACCTGCTGTCCGCTTGCAGCGGGAGCAGCGCGGAGCTGGGGAGCCCCAGCCAAGGCCACCAAGAGCAGGGAGCTCCTCTCCACGCTCTGCATCCCTTAATATATTTCTGAGCACGGCTGTGGCATTTCCCAGCTCTAAAGAAAAGGAGGAAGAAATGAATAAATAGGGGAGCCGGGGGTGCTTTTCTCCCTCTCCCTTGCTGTGATGCCCATGCTGACATTATCCCTCCACCACTTTGTGGTTCACTTGCTCCGCAGCTCAACCCTGCAGTTACTTCCCCACGTATTTCCTGGGAGGTAAACGTGAAAAATTATTATTTTTTAATATTTTAACCCTGAAAAAAAAAAATAATAAAGAGGAAAAGCCCCAAATACCCCGAGACTCCTCTAGAGCAAAAAATGTACTTTCCCAAGGTCCAGTGGAGAACAAAGCCGTGCAGCACCCGGGCACGTCTTCTATGGGGAATTTTGCAAAGCCAACAGCAAGGTAGAGGAAGGGTTTTCTTTAATAAAAAACCCCAGCAAACAAAGCCAATTCAGATGGCAACCTCCGGGGATCACGTGCTCATTTTTATATAAACTATTCCTCCCCACGCTTGCCCAGCGCTTGCGAGCGTTTCTTCCGCAGCGAGAAGACACTCTGGGAGAAATTGCAAGCAGCTTTTTCACTTATACCTGCAGGGAGAAAAATTCCTTGGCAAGGTTTAAAGAGGGGGGATAAAAAAGTGCTAAACTTTCATTCTAGCAAAATATTTCTAGTAGTCGTATTTCTTCCTTCGCAGGCAAAGCGGGTAGGAAGGTATGCACGTATCTCTGCAAGGTATGTATGTAGCATATCCATGTGCCAGGGAGAAAAAGGGATGGGAAAGAGGGAAAAGAGGATTTCCACCTTCAGGAGCTGTCCATGGAAGACAAAAAAAGCACCTCAAGGAGTTATTTTATTGGCACCTGATTTTTCTAGCAGGGTTGTGAGGGGGGTTAGCTGAAGCCCCAGAATGATGTTATGCTTGAGAAATATATCAAATATTGGGGAGGGATGCTGCTGGAAAGGCAGCAGCTGGGGAGATGGGGCTACAGCCACCCTGCTCAGCCTCCGCGGAGCGCCTCCGCCCCTGCGCAGCGGTTTTACCTCTACAGGAATATTTACGGTACTTTGCAGAGTCAACCTGGCAAGGGGAGCGCTTGGGAGTTGCTCAAGGCAGGGAGGAATGCAAAGCCATGCAAAAATCCAGCAATGGGGAGGGGGGGGCTGGTTTCTTAAAAAATAAAGAAAAACCGGGG
>NW_009937516.1:0-5152 GCF_000696875.1 Nestor notabilis
AGGGTGCACTCAATCCCACTGTCCATGTCAATGAAAATGTTGAACAAGACAGGTCCCAACACGGATCCCTGAGGGACACCACTCATTACTGGTCTCCAACTGGACACTGAGCCGTTGACCACAACTCTTTGCATGCAGCCATCCAGCCAGTTTTTATCCACTGCGTGATCCATCTATCAAATTGATGTCTCTCTAATTTAGAAACAAGGATGCCTTGTGGGACAGTGTCGAACACAAAGTCACTACAGTTCAGGTCTTAATTTCCCTTGAACTTCACTTTGCATTAAAAAACAAACTAGGGCAAGTAGTGACTAACTGGAGTAGTGGTTCCTGGTGATTATCAGTATCATAAGGGCGATCTGACTTGAAGCTCTGAACACTAGTTTGTGCTTTTTAGGGTTTATGGTTCCAATCCAAATGAGTTGAAATAGTCAAACTTGGAGGTCAAGAAAATGAGAAGGACCATGGACATTTTTCTGCATGGGGAAACTAAAAGGACTGTGGCAAACATAGGGAAAATATTTCGTATAAAGCAGGTAGCAAAAAAATCCCAAATAACCAAACAAAAAGCCTCAAACACAAACAAACAAAAATCAACCAACAAACAAACAGAATCTAAGAGTTCTCTGAAATGCAATGATCAAAAATATTGCACCATGGTGGACACTTTAGAAAAATCACTGTTAGGTTGAAAGCTGACACCATCTACCACTTTAAGTGTGTAAACATTTAACCTGTGTCCGTAAGACTCTTATTGCCCTTCTACATTTCTCACTCATTATAGAGTGAAAATCTAGGATAAACTTTTAAAAAGAAAAGGTTTTATTATTATCTCCTGATCTGAATTTCATAGCCAGGCAAAGGGGGGAAAATAAAAGTGTCTTTGCATCTCACCTCTATATTGTAGATTATTGAGACTTTTTATCTGTTTGAGCACTTTCTGCACAAAAAGTTGTGAAGATGATCACACGTAAAAGAGATGATGCAAATGTGAGAGATTGAAATAGAATGATTTAATGTGTATGGACATAACTTATGTGTCTTCACCCTCATTGTCTTAACTTATGGTCTACCAGGGATACTCACTACTGATAGATACCCTTTCCTACAGCTCCACATGATATAAATATAACTTATTCCCTGGGTAATTCACCTTAAAAAAAGAATTGGTGACTTCTCTCTCCAACAGTCAATTTTGTTAGGTAGTCTATATATCGTTCTGCCTTTTGGATAAAGTAGGACAGAAAAGCACCAATGCAAGTATTAACCATATTTTAGTTTTCCATGTAATACAGATCACTTGTCTCTTTATTGCTAATAGTAATAGAAGGGTTGATGGTAGTTATCTTTCAAAACAAGGATAACTTAAACAACAAATCTATTTGGATTACATGATTTGAGCATTGATGCTTACCCTTTAAAACAGAACTCAAACTTCATAAAAAGAGAAAGGTTAATAGGAAAAGCATTATAATTTAAAATGTGGAACTGGACAGGAATAGCAATCTATACTCAGGAGCCATCGTAAGCTTTCCTAATGTCAATGAATGCAGAATCAGAATAGTAATTACAAGAAATTCCCAATATTATCACTAAACTTTGTATTCCTTCCTGAATTTCAATTTCAAACTTTTCAACATCTATTTATTATTACAGAAGCTGACCCAGCCATATAAGCAATTGAATTCAATGACAAAAGTCCTTTCACTGATTAGGGGATTTTGGTCTGTCTGAAATAAAAATCCCAGTGATACTACATCACAGAAATTATGTTCTCTCTGAGCTCAGATTTTTATGACATGGTAATACACATCAAAACCCAGTGAGATGTAAGAAGACAGCATAAACAAATCAGTCTTTTTCCTATAGGAAAAAAGCTGTCCTATTACATTTGCCTAAAGCAGGAAGGAGAGAGTAGTGTAAGGTGGTACCTGACCACACCATAGTTTATAAACAAAACAGAAGTTATTTTTGGAAATATGTTGGGTTTTTTCTTCTTCACTGATGAACTGCTGAATATGAACCCTGAGGAAAGGTAAAATGCACAGCAACAATCCCTTCTTGCTGCAACACAAAAACATGCTCAGGCTGAGTGTATCACTTATTCAAATAATGAATATTGAAGATGTAAAAAAACAACATTGCAGGCATTGAAAGCCTATTGAATTCTTTATCATAACTGAAATGTTATAGAACACCAACAAAAGAGAATTAATGTATTTAGAAACCTTTTACATTTCTTCTTTTTTTTTTTCTTTCATATAGGAATATGTTTATTGGTTTTCCTTTTATAGATTTTGGCTGCAAAAACATCTCTGAATTTTAGTTCCCTCATATAACAGAGAAAAATGCTTTTTCTTTTTTTTAATGTGTTATAAATATAAATGTCTGCTTCTGGTTTGTGAGACTATTTATAATGCAGGAATTGGCAGAAAGACTGTCAAAACATGTACAACTCCTTTAGAAGAGAAGCAGACTACGAGTTGTGAAAGCCTGAATGAACTGGAGGCTGTATCAGAATATGGCAGAGTAAAAGCTTTACCCTAAAGGAAGATCTTATCATAAGAAGTACCAAAATTATTTGGAAAACACAGGACATACGCTAGTCTCCCCTCAAAAAAATTAAAACCAAACCCAAGAACAAAACCAACAACTTCCCCCCCCCAAAAAAAAAGCTAAAACCAAAACAGCCTACACAACTCTACCAAAATCCAACAAAATACCAAACTCCAACAACTCAGAAATTATATGGACTGCAGCAAAATGTCAATTAAATATCTGAGACCAAAGAAACCTTCAGACACTAACTTTCAGTATCTGACATAGCAGCAAGTAGTAAGCAGGGGACTTTTTTAGACTGGCAGAATTAATTATGGTGAGATGCAGATGCACCTAACACAAAACTGCATGTCTCTGAGATAAGAAATCTCTAGAAAACATCATTCCTCTGATTCCCTTTGATGTAAATGTTTTAACAAGACAAAAGCCAAGAACACTTCTATCATGCCTATATAACCACAACAAGCTCCTCCATTCCAGGAAGGGTGGTTGTAGGGCTACAAGCTATAGAAATCCAATTTTTGGGGGGGATGTGCTGTTCTTTGTAACAAGCCAAATACTTAATGAAGTAAAAGAAATGTGACAAAACGTAAGCAGAGAACAATAATTTACAAGAGTTTTTTGTGTTTAGAAATCAATTTCCTCTATTATGAAGTAGGTGGAATGCTGACACTGGAAAACCTATGCACCACTCGGTTCTTATCTCACCATTAAAGGATGAATGACACAAACTAAACACTGCTTAACCTTCTTCTTCCTGATCCATATTTCTTGCAGAAGTATGCAGAAGGGCAGCATGCCTGCTAACTGCTGCTGCTCCTTCCACATAAAATATAGAAGCAATATTCCTCAGTATCCTTTAAGAACAAGCAGTGAATTTGTCATATCTGTTTGTAAGGCCCTTTGGGACTCTTCAGGAAGAAAGGCGCACTAAATGTAAGCTCATTATCATCATTAACTCCTTTTATACACCAGCTGAGCTCAGAAGAAACAAATGGGAGAAAAATATAATGGGAAAAATGGTTAACTATGTTTATCATTATTTTCTGTTCCTGGTAGGTTTTGTTGAGGGTTTTTTGGTTTTGGTGGGTTTTCTTGGTGCTTTTTGTTTTTGTTTTTGTTTTTTTTAAATTCATAGACACCTTAATACATAAAACTTACTATTTATTAGGAAGTCTTAATATTAGCTTGATCATTTAACTCCATGAGATGACACTTATATCACTAAGGAAGAATTAAAATGGCTTGACTTACATTAAGGAACATTCAACACAGTGCCTAATTTGTTCTCACAAGCTTAGAAATTCCTTAAGGTTCCAATGATCACACCTCAACTACATGTGTGAGAGAACAGTTTCAGGGAAAGGAAAACCTTTCTGTTTGTCCTGTTTGTGTTTGCTGGGTAACACCTAGGTTTGGATGGGACAGGACTCACTGGTTTTAGCCATTGAAATGTCACATTTTTCATTCAAAATAATTTTCTAAGCTCCTGCTAGGGTAGGTGTGTGTGACCAGCACCTCCAGACAGTAATTTCTACCCCACACATTGGACATTAGCACTACATAAATGACCTCAGGAAGGCCCTTTTCCCTCTCCATTGACCTCAAGCCCAGCCTGATGAGTACCTTGAGGTAGACCCTACCTTTCCGCTAGGTAAGTGAATTTGTGCATCTGTGTCTTTACACATAAACAATAGTTAACAATTCATATGAAAGGATCCTTTCTACACTACAGATTCATTCAACCACATTGATGAAAAAGAGATACTATCTCTGTTACTGCAGCCGACAGATTGGTTTTATGTGTGCGATGTGAATTTGTATTTTTTATTACTGTAGATTTATGTGGTTTTCTTTGTTGACCATTAACACACACACACAAAAAAAAAAAAGTGGGGGCCCCAACCTACAGATACATCCCTTGTACTTGGGATCTTAAGACTTTAAAAACTGGACTGCAAGAAAAGAATTTACAACACTTTTAGATCCACAGTCCTGATTTCAGTTCCTAAAACTGGGAGCTCTGGCAGCTTTGACTGTATTTCTGATCTTTACATCAAATGGGTTAAGTTTGAGGGGAAGAATGATTCTCCAACTGCTTTTTGGGAAAAGTTTAAAACTTTTAAACCTGTTGTGAATAAGCAACGCTAAAACTCTTAAAAAAAGGAAACAAGTGCGATAGTGAATCTTTAAGGCTATGTACAGTGAAATATTTATTGTATCCAACTTTGGCAGGCTGAGAAGTCACCTGAATTAAATAACATCAGAGAAACAAAGAGAAAGAGCTATGAAATATATCTGTCTACAAAGCCACAAAACTAAACCATACACAAACGTCAAAAACAGCAGAGAAACGCAGACGTGCCTCTCCAGGTCTACCAATTTTCTCCAGTCGAAAATTCGCAGAGGCGCCTATCATGCTCTTCAGCTGCGGGGCTGATATTCTGACCCCCATCTCGTCAAGGGCACCCCCGAGCTGCACGCTGTGCTCTCACGCGGGAGCGCCCTTTTCCCCCGACCATGCCCTCGGCCCCGCAGCGACGTGCGCTCAAGGGCTGCTCTTCCACCCAGACGCCCACAGCTTCCCCCATCG
>NW_009937517.1:0-7400 GCF_000696875.1 Nestor notabilis
GGACATTGAGCCGTTGACCACAACTATTTGCCTGCAACCATCCAGCCAATTCTTATCCACTGGGTGAAACATCCATCAAAGTGGTGTCTCTCCAGTTTAGAGACTAGGATGTCATGTGGGACAGTGCCAAAAGCTTTGCACAAGTCCAGGTAGATGACGTCAAGCGCTTTGCCCCTATCCATCAGTTCCGTAGCGCCATCACAGAAGGCCACCAAATTGGTCAGGCAGGATTTTCCCTTAGTGAAGCCATGTTGGCTGTCACCAACCACCTCATTGTTTTTCATGTGCCTCAGCATGCTTTCCAGGAGAATCTGCTCCCAAGATTTTGTGAGGCACAGAGGTGAGACTGAGTGGTCTGTAATTTTCTCAGTTTTTGAATGCTACCAGTGTAAAATATTTGTAAGCCACTTGGAAGCTACTGTAATGGATGCTGTAAAAATATCTATTTTGATTAGATTATATGTGGTAGATAGACCAAAGATTGAAATATTTGGTCACAGAAAATTTATATACATTAATATTGGAAGTAAACTACTCTTTCACCTATTGGCCTAGGATGAGGTACCTAGCAGGTTATAATGCAGATGCTAACACAGATGTCAACTATGGTATGCTTGTGTCTCTTCATGGACAAAAAAAAAGGACTTAATTTTTGAATGCTATCAAGTTGCCTCTTTCCATGAGAATTAAATCCGTGTAATAAAAAGAAAAGCATGACCTCAGCTAAGTTCTTCATCTGCAGTATCATGAGATTTTGAAAGGCAGGATGGTGTTTGACAAAATAGACACTAATTATTTTCAGTCTTTAATATAATTACTCTTATAGTTATGCTGATGATTTGTTGTTGTTCTTTCTTTTCATTTACATTGGGGGAAAAAGCATCCTATCAGTTCTACTTTCAGCCCTTAACACCAAATTCTCAACTGGAACATACAGTGAAGTTCCCCTGAAAGCAGTATCTTCCAACGTATTTACATGCCAGGGCTATAATCTAGACAAGTTTTTTAAATCCTCACACCTGCTGGTCTGTGATAACTGTATGATTTTTTTGTGATATCCTGTATCTGATACAGGCTAGACACTTAATTACTTGTATGGCATCTAATGTGTTATATTGTTAGAAAAATGAGACAAAGCTGAAAAGACTCTTATCTGCAAGCTCTTATTTTAAGATAATCAATAAACTCTTCCATAATTATTGCATCCTGGCAGCATTCAAACAGCAGATATCAGACAAACAGAGCCGCAGTGGTCCGTCTCTGTTCCCCAGGCAAATGAGATGAAACTTCAGAGGGACTCCCCACCTTAATCACAGAAAGAAGCCAGAGAGGGAACATGAGCCTCTGAGACCCTTCTGCAGTTATAACTGGACTTCCCTGTACTGAGCCTCTGCATGGCCATGCTTCCAGCAGTGTCAGCAAGCTGACAGTGTGCTTGGGATGATGCTCCCACCCCCTCCAGGAAGTGTGACACCCACAAAACCATAACAAAAGTCCAGCCTGACGTAGTGTATGGTCATGACTTGCTAGGATCTAAATGGAGAATCCCTTTCAAAATGGGAGCCTGGTGTAAGGCTTGTCATAAAATACATGAAGCATCTCCTCAGTTCAGCTTTACTCTTGCCTTTGTCACTACGATTGCTATGTTCTTCTCTCCTTACTTTTTTTCTCTCCAAGTTATTATCTTATCCCACCACTGCTGTATTTGTACACTGTTTAGCACAATATAGCACATTCTTGGTTGGCTCTTAGAAATTACTGTAACAAAAGTGATTAATAATGATATTAACAGCAGCAATCTTTCAGACCATGCATTTTACTGGGTGATAATTCAAATCTCAGCATTCTGCCAAGAGAGCTTAGTTAAACTAAAAGGTGTGAAATTAGTCTGCAATTTTCTAGAGAACACATAATTTATTACTTGCATAAGCAGGTGGTAATGCTCATAAATGCATTTTCAAAAGTGCAAATGCATAGAAATAAAATTTCTTAAATTGGACCTTTTTACTTCACAATTAATCAAAAGATATTTATGTAAATACACTATTACTCAGAAGTTTGACTCCAGCATCATAGAAGACAACTTCTTGATGCATTGGCTAGTAGACACTAAGCTTAACAGAAATACTTTGCTCTTCTGTTTAGTTTTGGCAAAGATAGTACGTATTTCTGTTGTTTAGGCTGTTTCATAAATCATATGAAATTATGTGTGTGCATGGCTGCTTTACTTAGCTGAATAATCAATATAGTGAACTAAGAGTATTATACGTGAATGTACGATTTGCATTCAACTTCAAAAAATATTCAAATGTACATCTTCATAATCATGTTTTTTTTTTTCCTTTCAGCCTTGAAGTTTCATCCTTCTGAAGTTCATTTATGAGAATACTGCCAGGAAGAGAAGACATAGGGAGCAGTGTAAATTCATTTGATATATGTTTTCCAGTGTTTTTTCAAGGTTGACCATACATATTTATTTGGTAAGATGTTTTCAGAATTCCTGGTAAAAGTGCAGATACTCCATACATCTGAAATGCAAAGTCATCATTCTGTTTATGAGGACTAGAAAGCTCAGTAGGCAAAAATCCTTTCCCATTGTAATCTGCATTTAAATTTGATTTAATTAAAAACAAAAGTTGTTTTTGCTGTCCTTTTTAAGGTCTACATCAATTTCCAGTGGAAATCCTCTTTCTAGTCGATTGTATTGTGGATCAGGATTTATAGCTACAATTCCCCAAACGTGTTCATTCTTATGTTTATGCCTAAGTAGTCCTGCTGAGTTCAGTGTCTTGCTGACATGTAAAAAGTTAAAACATGCACGTAGGTGTATGCAGGATTGGTTCCTTAGTTGTCTGAATATCTTTGCTCACTCCAGCAACCTCTCATGACTCCATGTAGCTGTCTACTCACAAAAATCAAATAATAGGTAGTTCAACTACTATAATGAATTAGTGAAATGAAAACCTTCTAGTTAGATCTAGCATTAGCATCAACATTAACCTCTTTTACCCTTAAATTCTTAGTGTCTTTTCACAATATTTGTGATATTTGCTAAAGAGTGTATGAAGCAATGAAATAGTGATATTCTGTACCCATTTTTGCTTTCAAAAGTGTCCTTAAACTTTTAAAGAAAAAGTTAGCAATGAATATTCAGTTATGCCTTGCATTTTGTGGGCTGCAATTTTTTTAGCATCAAACTGAGGTCATATAAAATTTGGTCACAGCAAAACTCTCCTCATTTGGTAAAAGCTGAGGCAAATTTTTGGACAAGTGTTTATTCTGGAAGGACATACAGAATTACGTAAATAGTGAGAAAACTTACAATTGGAGAAGCATTTTAAAATAAGTAGCTATCCAAAATGCAACTATTTATTAAAATACAGTTTATTCCCTGGATTAGTGGAAGGCAAGAAAGAAAATTTCAATTACAACCATTATCCATTATGTATATTAAAAGCTTTTCATTTTCACTGGTGACAATCACAGCATGCACACAACTATTGACTAGAAGCCTTTCATGAGGAATGGATTAATAGCATTTATCCTTCTGGTAGATATAAATATTTAATCTATAGCTCAGGAAAATTTCAGATACTTAAACTGTTAACAATATCACTTTCCATTCTCCTTCCATGCTTCTCCTTTCTTTACAGCAGGAAAGCCTTACAAGGGAGGAAAACAGTTTTCACTGCATTATAGCACATTCATTATATACCTTGACTTTCTAAATGTCCCCTTGTCATATGGTCTTCTTGTTCTTGGTGCATGTAATTGCAAGTATATTTGCATTACGGTCTTGCTTCAAAGGGAGGCATATTAAGGCAGATTCAGCATGGCTGTATTATCTAGATCTTTACTCATCCTGCTACAATCCTGTCCATAAAGCTGTGGGACTAACCCTCTTTTCATGTGAGCTGGTACAAATCTTGACCACCTAGAACAGTTTGAAAAGGGTTTTTTTTTTTTGGTATAGAAGATCAAACTTATTATGGCCTTATTATGACATCATGATGCCATCTGCATGTTGCAATTCACATGCCCAAGCTCCTACTTCATTCTACAGGCTGCTTTCTGTTGTAGATGTTTTCCACAGAGCGTGGACAGAGTCTTCTCATATCTCTTTCTTCCCAGTAAAAGAAAAGCCTTTAACACACATCTTTTGAGCTGTAGGAAAGCTCCAAATGAGTACCCTAGAAAAATTTGGATGCTCAAAGGAAGTGTTGATTGTGAAGTAATTCTGTAACTCTGTTTAAAGTGGCACCCACCTGATAAACTGGTATGAAGACTGAAATATATCTTTCCATTTTGCTTTCAAAATTTTACTGGGCCTTGAGCTATAACAATACAGCAAACAAAGGCATTCAGTTACGAAACAAAAGCAAAAAACAGGTGAAACCATGCCTCCCTCCTAAGTTGTGTGGAAGGACCTTCTGAGTTCACCCAATTTTAAGGAAACATTTGCTTATTTGGCCCAGAGAAATTAAAACAGAGATGGAATGATAGCATTTCATTAGTACTTTATGTGCTGTTGGTTAAGAAAATAGTATGCCTTGTCTATGCTAGACTGATAAGCTAACTAATCCTAAAGGGCACTGAACCTTTGAAGACTGGCATAAACAAATAATATTCTACTAAAACACTGACTCTTGAAAATCCCTTTGCTTTTCATATTTAACTTCCCAAGTAAATGCTCATAAATGTAAATGTTTCCTAATAAGTGAGTAGAAGTAGTTCCAAATATAAGATAAATGAAACAGAAAACTATGCACAAGCATATTCATGAATATGCCTGGTTGGCTTAACAGAGCTATCATTGACATTCAGCTCTCACCATTCACCATGAAGCTTCAAATAGATTACATAAAATAGATGGAAAGAAAGGTGATAGATTATTCATTGAGAGTCAGCCCCTAAAGGGAGAGGGCTTACATTCCTCTGATTATTGTACTCCCTCATGATAAAGGTTACACTGTAAGGAAATGCAAACTGTCCTCCCATTCAAGTAATAGCAGGGTCTGACTGCGACTACTTTGATAGATTTAAATGAGATGGGAAGCGTCAAATGTTGCAGTCACCTAGGCTAAGACCTCACTGAAAAAAATCAATCCCAAAACAGTAAAAAATCCCCCACAAGGTACTTAACAAAGCTGCCCTCCAAAAAGCTTTTCCATTATGTAAAATGAAAGTTAACTAAACAGAGGTCATCAAGAACAGACAATAGCCTTAAATATAGCACCAACACAGGATGTGTAGGAACAATTCAGAGCCTAGAGAACCCTAAATATTATTCCCTCATATCTCAGACGAGCTTGATACTTGATACACGTAATGTATCAAGTTATTCTACTTTCACCTACCACTCTCCCCACATAGTAGATTTGAAATATCTTGGTAGAAAGTAATTCATTGTGAAAACAAAAACATTTCCATGTCAGATTTAAACCGCAATAAAATTAGGCTTCTAGAAAACTGCAAGTGAATGCGATCTGCTCTGTTTTTATCAATGAGGTAAACTCATGGTTCACTTGGTAAAGTAAGTTGCAGGTTGAAGCACTCCTATCTCTACTTGGATTTAACGGAGAGGCTAATATAAGCAAATGCTAATCACTAATGTGAATAAATGCTAATTTTTGTGAAAATATACATTACTGGTAGTGAAAGAAAATTGCCCAATTGGTTGAGCTAAACCTGAGCAGTTGCTAGTTAAAGTTGATATTGGACAGCTGAGTTAGTGGTTTGCAAGCACAGAAACATACTGAAATATTTTGTCATTCAAACAATGTGAAAATACTTGTGTACTATTTGGCAATACTTTCAAAAATAGTGTCGGTCCAACATACTGTTCTTTAATGTATCATAAACTCTCTTGAAGTCTGTGACTGGAGCACCCCAGATCTCTCCTGTCTAAGCCAATACTTTGCAGCTCTTCTCATCAGCATAGTTTTAATGGTCTGAGGAATATGTATATATGAAACCTAGTCTTATACATATAAAGAATATATTCAGATCTAGAACTGAAAACAATCAAGTTCAACATGCATACCACCTTATCTAAACAGGACTCTGCAAATTAGCAGAGATTAACCTAACCTAAGGAAGTAGTAATTATGCAAATTAGACAGATAAGAAAAAAAGGCTACCCCATTTTGTTTGTAGAGATAGGAATAAAAACTTGAATTTCCAAAATAGGACTAAAGAATATGTGGAAACATGTTGAAAAATTGGTATCCCTTATCACAGGGACTTGTTTTGCTAGTAGATCTAGTAAGAAAGTCAGATAGAGATATGAAAGGTGATTAGAGAATTGAAAGGAATTTAGAGAAACTGAAAAGATACAAAAAGCTCTCAGAGTTGATCTTGGAGGGGTAATTTTTACAGATTACCATTACTGTGCAGACTCGATTTTTGAAAAGGGGAACTGAGCAGAGTATTTGCACTGCAGCTAAGCCCAGGACCCAAAGATGGCAAAGTATCCACTTATCGCCCAGACACAGTATATGCTAAGGAACACAATATCTAACATAGAGAACTAAGTTGTATGAATGATGAGGAGAGAGCACTCAGCAAGGCCAAGAATATACAGCGTTATTAAGTCCATACTCTATTTTGTTTGCTTTGAAGATAAGAAAATTTTACTCTAACATTTCTGTAAGTCTCTTTTTTCTTTTAGAAACAGTTCCTATTTTGAAATCATGAGATACACGTATGGATAAACATCCTACAGAGAAAGAAATAATTATTGATAATATTAAATAATTTAGGAAAACATTAACATACTTTTCAGTAAATAACAGAAGTTGATGGGCTTGTAATTCTTCACTCCTACCAAATTTTTTTTTATTTGCTCTTTATGATTTTATTGTTTTCTCTCCTATTTGACAAGGTACTACTTAAATATAAAATATGTTGCAAAATCTATTTTAGCCTTACTATTTTTTTTCTTCATCCTAATTTGCCTCCCGTGTAAATATTTCATATGAGTTTTGCTTCCTTTTCTGGAATCACTCCAGTGACACACGGAGAGAGAACCCCAACTCCTCTGAAGACAATAGAAAAATCCTCACTGATTTCAGTGTTGCCAGCACTTGGCACCTCTGTTTCCCAGATGGCAGAAAGGGATAAATCCGTGTCCTTTCTTCTTTCCCAACAGTGGAATGAAGACTAGTGTCAAGGGGAAGGCAACATTGTATTTAAAATCTCTAGTCATTGTCACGCATGTATGCATGAAATACAACCTACCCTGACTTAATCAGACCTTTGTAGTTCCTACAGGTCTCAGTGATATGGCTCATACAGGAATCCTCCTACTATGCAGTCACATCTTTTAAAGTGCAATGGAATCCATGTAACAGCAGAAAAGGATTAAGACTTTACCTTATTTAATAATCTTTTTTTTTTTT
>NW_009937518.1:0-8268 GCF_000696875.1 Nestor notabilis
ACTGCTGTAGCTGAACCCAGGACATGTTGTTTGATGAATGTGTTTTCAGTTGATGCCGTCTGTAGAAAGACTGAGAGATTTCCATGGCAGATAGGAAAAATGCTTTTTCATCAGAGAAAAGAGCTGATGACTTCACGTAAGTGCGACAGTTTTCCTTCTTTTATCTCTGGCTTTTCACCTACAATCAGAGAAAATCCCTAGCCTTTCACCTGAGAACTAGCATTTATGTAAAACTTGGCAATCATAAAGGAAGTCGTAACATCACTGAGTCAAAAGGAACTTATCTCCCATTCAGTCAGGGGTTTTGACAAAGCAGCAGACAAAAAACTAAACTAAGTATGTATCAGCCCTTTCTCAAATGGAATGAAACCTGACTTTCTGGTATTACATGGGTTTTGAACTGATTATATAAATCTTCCCTGACCCTTGACGTTTTCTTTGCAAACATCAGATTCCCTAAAGTCTCTGACATCTCTCTTCAATCCCAGTGATGTTTGTCTTCATCTCTTTGCCTCTGTAGATCTCCTAGATCTGAGGCTAAGAAAGACAGGTAATATATCTCCTTTGCAAGCCACATCAAGGAATGACTTCCTTCCTCTGAATCATTCATTCTTAATCTTTACACACAGCATAACAAAATAATTAATTACATACAAGCCCACGTGGCAGCAGTTAAATGTTTTATATTGCAACATCTCATGCCCAGCTCTGCTTTTATCCCATTTCCTGAACCAGGTGGACATTACAAACCCAGAGACAAATTTAACTTTCTTCTGAATTCACTAGTGTCAGTGAGTCAAGATCTAATGCTTAATATTACTAATGAGCTAAATTTCCTATTTTGTTTATGAAGGGTACTGACTCTCCACCTACTTCTGAATTTTAAGTATTTTATTTTCAAAACTACATGGTTTTGATGTCTAAAAGAGGAGGAGGAGTCATCATGTTTTATATACAAAACTCAGCTTTGCATATAAAATATGCAAACATTCTAAATCATTGGCAATTAAGTTAAAGCCTTTATGATCTGTGTTCATCTTCCAGCTTTAAAATCTCCAACTGCCTGGAAGGGAATAATTAATGTACCTATTTCACATCAGTGTGGAAGTTTTGATAGAAATACCCCACACCTACAGATGAAAAGATAGAAGTCAACTCACTTCTTTTCAAATCTCTTTTTCAAACAGGTAAAAGAGTATATTTGTGTGAGGAGGCTATTTTCAAACCTTCAGTAATTACAGATGATTCATTCTGCATTTCCTGAAGTGTCCCTGATCAAGTTTGTCAAGCAGAAAAGTTGTCTGGAAAGCTGTGCTCAGGTAGAGATTATATGTTTTCCACTGATGCTGAAATAGTCAATATTTTAGAGGTAGTAAGTCACAAGGTTTATGTATTTCCCTTCACTGCAGACTTGGCAATACAGTTCTCATGCATAAACCAACACTGTAGAAAGACAGCTTGGAAGGAAATCTCTTATCCCCTTGTTATGTTGCTCCCATATTTGAAGTCTGAACACACTGTGTACAAGAAACACCCGGGAGCGTAGAGAAGTATTCTTCCAACTCCATTATCACAGAAATACTGTCACACCAGAACAGACCATTTTCATTTTGCTTTGATAAGATGATCAACAAGCTTAACCTTTGTTTGAAACCTCTAGGGCTTTATCAAAACAAGCACTGTGTTGACAGCAGAAAAACACAGTGGGGCTTCCAGTGGGGCTATTACACAGTACAGATTGAGCATGCCCTTACTATGAGAGACCCAACAGATTGACAAGAATACTTGTTGTTTCTTTAAGACAACTGTACCTTTTCTGAAATGTTAACTTAGAGAGTATTGAACCTGTATTGAGTTTATTTGGAACAGGGAGGAGGGAGGGGGGGCCCTATGTGAGAAGACACAAGAAGCTGCCCCCATATTAGACAGAGCTGGGGGAGAAGGCAGAGGAGATGATTTTAGTTCTACCTCTGTTTCTCACTATCCAACTCTATTTTTAAGCGGCAGTAAAGTTCCAAGTGTTTTCCCAAGCATTTTCCAGCCAGCAGGATGTCAGTTTGGACTATCATTTCAGAAACTACAGTCACACTGTCAGCAGGCCCACAGAACCTCCACAGAGGTTGTTGCTCAGTTACAACCATGACACCCTCATGACTCAATTGTTGACTAGCCTACTTGTAAAGATACCTTCACTTGACATGCAGCAACCCCCGGAATGATGAGCAGCATCACAGCTCTGGAAGGACATGCCAACCTGACAACCCAGACAGAGCTGTGAGAAAGCAAAAATGAAAGTGCCCCACATTAAAGCACTCCCTATATAAATGAGTGATCCTGCAGTTGGTCAGTGGCAACTGCAGATATTTCCACTTCCCTTTTCTCAAAAGCCATGAAGAACTTTTATGTGCCTCTTAAATCTGCTTGGAGAAGTGCAAGTTTACTTGCAGCCACTGTCAGCTATCTCATGAACCAAGACTGACGAAAACAGTTGGTGACCAGGCTAGCAATTGAGAAAACTTGCTCTTGGGATAGCTACTTAAAACAGTTGTCACTAGATTCATGGAAAATTAAACTTTTAGCAAGAACTGCACTATATTCCCTTAAGCTTCAGACAGATGATACTAATTTTTTCACACTAGTGGTACGTCAGTGGAGAGAAACCACTTCCATGTTCCACAGATCTGACACACCTGTACAAAAGAACACATGCAGCTGCTTCACCTGGCCAGTAAATAAAGGGAAGATTAAACAGTGTTCACTAATTGTGAGGAGGTTGCCGAAGGATGTATTTTATTTGTCCTGTCACCTCATCAGATGTGGGCACTATTCACTTATGGGGAACTTTGAAGCAGAAACAAATTTCTCAAGAACTTAATTCTCTACGTAATGTTGCTGTGTATGAAGTTTTTAACACTAACATAGAGAAGAAAATACTTTTTGACTGCATGTGAAAATGGACTCCAACCCACCACAAACTTCTTAAGCAAATTCTAATGTGTTAATCCTGATTTCCAATATGGCTTTGATTCCCTGTGGCATCCTACTTTTCCCCCAACCCTGGTGTCAGTATTGCTTTATAACAGGATTATGAAATGCTTATACAGGAATACCCCGATAAATATGGAGTATTTCACCAGAGCTCAAAAGATTCTCTGTTGTCTGACGTAACTGCTATACATTTTTTCTACCTCACAGAAAGAAGGGTTGTCTTCTGAACTCATTTTTAAAGCATATTCTGATCATTTAGTATGAAAAAAGTAATGGTGATGCCACTAATATATTTAAAAATACATCACAGATGTAGAAAATCTATCTGTACTAAATACATATACTGTATGTTCATATGCTTCATACGAAGCTAATTTCATACATCATATATACACTGTATGCCATAGAGAGTTTTTGACCGTCTGGGTCATTTCAAAACCTATTTCAACAAATCCATTCATGCTTTAGCAATTACCACATTTCTTAATAAAAACACATTGCTGCAGTCTTGTTTTATTTTTAGATGTCAGATATCCTGTGTAACAACAGAGAACATGCCAAGAAAAAATAGAAAGGCTTATATAAATACTAAAATCACTATGACATGGTTTAGTGGGAGGTGTCCCTGGGCAGGGATCTTAAGGATCTTAAGGTCCTTTCCAACCCTAACTATTCTATGATTCTATCAAAGAAAAAGCAAAACCAATAGACAATTATTTTAACCAATTTCCACCTTTTAGTTGTTACATTTGAGAATTTTAGTATGCAGTTGACATTTTGGGCGTTCTGATATGAACCTCTCAGTATATCTGCGTGTAGCAGAAGATGAGTTCTTCAGTCAGACCAATGCTTTCACACAAATACTCCTATGCTTCATAAAAGCATCCTCAGCATTAGGTGGGTTTTAATGACACAGACTAGAGTCTGGAAGGCACAACAAACTAAATGGTGCATATTATAACCATTAACAAGAGAGCCCTTTATCCAGAGATTAAATGTGTCTGCTGATGCATCTTCCTGAGCAGACATTTCTTCCTAAAATGTGTTTCATACAATACGAGGCTTTCTGACTTACAAGGTAGGTACTGACTTTGTTATGGATGTCTATTTTCTGCCTGTTTTAGAAGAAATATATCGACTTTTCCTTTATTCACATCATCCTGCTTCAAATGTCAGACATCTCTGAAGCATAAAGAAGCAAGATGCAGCTTTCTCAAATTCATTTAAATGTAGTCTTTAGAAAATTGCCTTCACCTCCACAGCCGAGATGTCAGCTGCTGCAGTTTCTCTTTTTCCTTTTTGCGAGAAAAGCCACTCATTCCCTCTCTTCTGACTGAACATGCAATATATTTTGGACTGTGCACTCATTTTACTCTCTTGGATTAAAACTGATAAGCAGAAAATTCAGTAAAATTTAGCAACAGTCTGATTTACACCCCTTTTCCCACTGTTTAACTGCCATTGCTTCTTTTAATATAGAGAGCTTTCTATTCCTCTGACTTTTATGTATTTATGCCTTTTTAAGAACTCCTAATTTTGAGTCCCCTCCAAAGAATGCTTCCTGTTAGGATGCTACATGGTATTTCTGAAATGGTTGCTATTCAACCATGTGAGAGCAACGTGTACATGTCTTTTTCTGCTTGGGGAAAAAGACTGGATGAGTTGTTTTAGAAAGGGTTTATTTCTCTTCACACAGCTGGACATGTTTTCCTTCAGCACACTCAGGCTTTAAAAGTCTGTTCCTACGTCATCATTTTATACTCAGCAGTATCTCTTTTCAATATACAAACCTCCAGCCAACCTGACAGACTCTTAATCTAAAAGGTTCTGGTGTAAGAACATCTAAGTCCATCAGCAATTAACCGCAATGTTTTTTGTGAGCATCTTCAAAATTTTCTAGAAAGAATTACATGCTACCAGTGTACATCAGTTACCTTGAAGGTGTAACCTGCATGTTACTTTTAAAAACTAAAGATACAGTTTGTGTTTAAACTAAGGTGTAGATTTTCTTTCTATTTTTCTTCCTTGTTTTTTCTCTCCCTGGGACTGTGTTCTGGGCTACCTACATACCATTCAGTTGCCTATGATGTAGATTTTCCCAGTTTCGTTTCTTTCACAAGCAGACCCAATCAAATAAACTACAGTAACTCTTATTTATTTCATGGCTGGAGAACAGCTGGCCAATCAAAACTAACTATAAGTGCTCTACAGTTTTAATAAAAGGATATTTTGAGACAAGTATTTATCCAGAAGTTGCCAACTATTATAATAGTCTGTTCTGTTCTCAGACCTAACAAACAATGTTCACTTGGCATTATTTAGTATTGTTTTAATAGAATAATTTTTACCGAAGTTGGTGGTCCCTGTAAAATTTCAGGAAAAGAGATATTTCCATTGTATACCAACTTCCAAAAGCCATCAGACTGTGATTTATCTTTATCTCTCATAGTGAATATTGCTGAGATAAAGGTTTTTCTGAAAGTGTTTTTTTCCTATTGCCTGGTAGTGCTCCTCCTAACAATTGGCACCTACAGCAGCTCTCTAGCTTCTTTTTAAGGTTGTTTCCCTTAAGAAACTAGACTGAATTGTTCAAAACTGCCAAAACTGATCTTTCCTGATTCAGAGTAAACCCTTTGCTTTATACACACACCTTTCTACCTGACATTTACCCATACATTTTCAGCCTGCTGGCAAACATAGCATGATGTGTTGATTTTCTGGTATCTCATTTATGAGTTCCTTAAATACTCCCCCACTGGCTGGTTCAAGTGTCCCTTATGATTCATGAATGTCACATCACCTGTCAAGTTATTAACAACGATCTTGCATTTCTATAAAAAAAAGTTCTAAGTGATTGTAAGCAGGGGTGAAATGGGCTATGAAAATGTTTTTATTACTAATGTGTAACTGTCTTCAGTATGCTTCAAAGGCAGGCAAACCATTTCATCACATCTATGATTGTATAATGAAGCTTGGTAATTACTGGGAAGGAGAGCAGTAAAAGCATTTACTGGGGTCAATGACAGTCCTGAGACAGACAAGGCTTATTCTTTGGCCACATTTACTACATGAAGAATTTTACAACAGTTTAGTAGAGCTCACTGATTAAATTGCTTGATTAAATTCATCTGCCACTCTGACCATGGAAATGGAAAGACATGCTGTACATGTTAATGCTGTCAATTCCCAAAATAACTGAGAGAAGGGAATATGTTTTAGGATGTCTAATACAATATTCTCTGGTTTTGCTTACAGAAAGGAATGGAGAATTAACAAAACAGGAATAGGTGCCATCACCAGCTTTAACTTTGTAGCATAGAACGATATAATTACTCTCTGCAGACAGTACATAACTGGGCACTAAGGGTTGTGGCAGCTAAGTCTTTTTTTGAGAAATCCCCAATCTCCCACCCCAATACAAGCTGTGCTGTTCTGCTTGTGCTCCCAGTGGGTTCTACTGGCATGTTTCCATCTTTTGAGATAATTGACCCTTTTTCTTATCTTATAATGAAGAAAAGCATTATCCTACTTCACATTAAAGTTTTCAGTCTGGTTTAGAGTAAGAGAAGATACCACCACGGAAAAGAAAAAAAAAATTAAATTCTGTGGATTTACAGTGTGAACATCTAAAAATTACTTGCTTTCAATTCCTCACCCTAAAACTCATAGCATATCTTAATATTTCTTTTGTATGCAATACAGAGTAGCCATTGAATAGATGGAGATGAATACCTGTCTGCTATTCCTGCTTTGAGGAGGAAGTACTATGATGCTTTAAGAACATAAAGCTGTAAATAGCTGTGAATACAGATGCCTGGGTTATACACTGAAAAGGATTATGATGTCATCTTAACAATATAAATTTCCAGCCCCTTCTTTTTACAAAGTACTTATATACTAAAAGGCCTGTTCTTTGTGTAAATCAAAAGTCTGATTTCAACATATTCAAGAAATTCCACTTTATCTCCCCGGCACATTGATGTCAACTCTATAGCACCTCAGATTCTTTCTCCTGAGGCCCTCATCAAGAGTATTTACTCTGTTTAAAGATGAATTGTGCCCAGTTGGAGCTTCTAGACCTGCTTGTGTTTAACACAGTTATATACCTGCCTGAAGTTAGTATTTTCTATTTTCTTTCCTGTCCTTTGTCTATCCTTGGCATATCTTGTCCACAAAGCAGAAGCTCTACAGTGTGGCTTGCAGAGGCTTTACTGCTATTATGAATAAGGTTCAATGGCCCTGATCATGTCTTCTTTCTCACTCAAATTCTTTTCAGGGTTTCTCCCAAAAAATATTACAGCAAATATCATGCTTACCCTTTTATTTAACCAGTAGCTGCTAATCTGTGAGTCCTGGGAATCTTATCCTCAGACCTGAAATGTATGCTTAGAAACTGGAAATCCTGAAAAACTTAGCACACACATACAAAAATATCTACTTCTACTCATGTTCTGAACTATCTTAAAAAATGAAAGTCTGAAATCAAGTACATCTAACATGTATTTACTTCAGCTCTTTTATACATTTGTCCACAAAATTTGAGACTTTCCTGAGGTCTCATTTTCTCTCTTTCCATGTTCTAAGCACACTGAGGGGGGTCTGGTTTTGGCAGAAGTGTTATTATTACATTTCTATTACATAACTAAGATAGATTTGTAAACTGTAAGATGTATAAGATGGTTATAGATTTTCTTGAATATGTATTGATTTTCGTAACATTCAGAGCTAACTGAGATAGAATACCAGAGAAAACAAACAAATAATATGAAGAATTAGCACACAGGCTGCAGACACACAACCTCCATCACAAACTGTCCTGCAGGTTTTTAGAATTTTTTCTTTCTAGACTGGTCTTAGCCACCGGTAGTTCCTGGCATTCCAGAAAAAACTGAGCTTTTTGATTAATGAGCAAATATAATGTTAGAATGGAGTCATATATGAGGAATACAATAAATTACACTGATACTTCCAAGGGGCATGCTTTTCTGAAGAAAAGTATTACCAGTTATTAATTGTAGTATTGCTGAGGGCAATCTTACCTTGCCTCATGAATTACTTAAGGATTCCAGTAATCCACCGATAGAAAAGCCTTGAAGCCAGATACAAACTCTGATTAGTAAAGGTAGGTATATACAATTTTTCTATCTGAACACACAGAAATGTAATTGTAAAAGTAGTTATAATCAGTTTTGCAGCAGCCAATTTAGGGGATTTTCATACAGAAAGAGGACTTTTCCTATTCTGCAGTAGGAATCAGAATCATAGAATGGTTTGGGTTGG
>NW_009937519.1:0-1435 GCF_000696875.1 Nestor notabilis
ATTATATATGTATGTGTGTGTGTTTTTCAGTTGGCCGTGATGTAAAATGCCAGTTTATGTAACTAGCCAACAATTAGGAGTTTTTGTTTGGTTGGTTTTGGGTTTGTTTCTTTTTTTTAATTTTTTTTTATTTAATTTCAAGTTTTCTTTTAGTTCTTAATAAAGCACAATGTGAAATATTAAAATTAATTTCATAATGTATTTTAAAAAAATTTCACATTTAACTACTTGTGAAGATTTTGTGATTTTTTTTTGTAACTGTGAATTAATTTCTAGCAGCATTATTTTTTCACTGCACAAATACATAGTTCCTTTCATTGACCTAACTGAAACTTGCAGAAACTCTCTTTAATTACTTTGTCATGAAACCACTACATTTCTCCTTTTCAACATATTGCAGTATTCCCAAACTGAAATAACCACCATGAATTTAACAAGTTCTTCTCCAAAAGTATTACAATAAATACACTCTATGAATGAAGTTGTATTTAAAATGTTCATTATTAAAATCCTATCATGAGCCAAAAACCTTCTCAGTATCTCTAACATACTCAGATATCATCATACTGTAACTATACAAGGAAAAAACATATGGGAAACTATGTTACTAGATTAATCCCTGTATAGCTTTTGGAAATTACCAGTAACTTGATTTATCTTTTAATTTATGCCATGTCACTGACCTAAATACGGTAGAGTTGTTATTACACTGAAGTATTTTTGACGTGGCCCCCAACAAAGTGTGTTTTACCTGATAACTTTATCTTAGTAAGACCATGGTTACAATCAGAATATACTGGACAAGACATAATCATGTAATGATGGCAAGATGTAATAATCTGCAATACAATCTAAAACAAAACATTTTCTGGATGACTTTGGTGTCTTTCTGGGCTGCCTATAGGTATGTTTAACAGCTCTTACGAGAACACATCAAGTTAGAAAATGAGCATATGTTTGGAACATGGAGTCTATGTTCAGGAACCAACATTGACTGACCTTTGCAATAAATAGTCCATCATTATATGTTGCTAGAAATTTCAGCTGCTTCTGTATAGCTTTCAAGACAGAGATATGCAGAAATGAGAGTAAAGGACAGTGAAGTTAGTCATGTGCAAATGGAGCAATTTGCCTGTTCAGTCCTAATCTACAAGTACTCAACATCCTCATGTATCAACTCATAGAATCATAGAATCATAGAATGGTTTGGTTTGGAAAGAACCTTAAGATCATCTATTTCCAACCCCCCTGCCATGAGCAGGGACACCACACAGTAAACCATGTTGCACAAGGCTCTGTCCAACCTGGCCTTGAACACTGCCAGGGTTAGAGCATTCACAATTTCCCTGGAGAACCCATTCCAGTGCCTCACCACCCCCACTATAAAGAACTTCTTCCTTATAGCTAACATGAACTCCCCCTGTTTAAATTTGAA
>NW_009937520.1:0-13899 GCF_000696875.1 Nestor notabilis
ACCCTAACTATTCTATGATTCTATGATCAGTCGTATCTATTACTTCAGTCTCCAAGGGACTCCACAAAACAAAAAAAAAAAAAAAAAAGACTCACTCATTCAACTACTGAACTACTGAAGGCAGTCTAACAGCCCAAAATAATGTATGTTCTCCCTAATGTAAATGAACAAGACAGTTGCCAGGAGTAAAATGCCAGAACGGAGTGACAGTGGTCACATCACAACCCGTGGCAGTTTGAAGTCTGTAGTCCTTGGAAAAATAAACCCCATGAATTCTGGGGGAAGCTAAACAGAAGAAAATATGAAGGGAAACTGTGTGAAGTTAATAAAGTAGGGATGAAAAGGTAAGTGAGGCAAAAGAAAAGCTGAGGTGTGGATTAGGAATAGTGGATAGAAAAATAATTTCAGAATTACAAAATTTTTTTAAATTGCAAACATAATTTTATATATGCATTTCTTATAAGCCTATTATTGTAAGTTTCCAAATCCAATTGCTTCCATTCTTTCCGTGTGTTAGAGCTAGCAGTCTAAGAAAGCACACAGAAAACAAAAACATTGGGTCAGGTATTCCATTGCTTTCTTTTGGGGTCTTCACACAGGCAAGCAGCAGCAACAAGATCATGCATTGAAATTATTAGAAAAAGGAGCCTATCAGATTAATTTTTTATACCACTTTTGAATAAAAGAACACTGACTACCAAATTATTTTCCTAGTCTGATTCTGGCTAAAATTACTATAATATATCTCACAACTATGCATTTACTAGACCTAGGTAGATATATATGCAAAATCGAATGGAACAATATGTTTGTTGATTATGTATCACACTTTCAGTCTTTGTGGAGTGTAAAGTTCAGTTCTATGCACCGAGATTAAGAACTCCCTTACATTTCCCTGAAATCACCCTGTAGCACCCATATTTGCAATGCAGAGCCAGAATATCTCCTTTCTACATCCTGGCTATGGGCAGCTGGTCACACATCTCTTCATGTCTAGTTACACTTATCCACCACTACTGAGCCCATATGGGAGAGGACTCGTCACAGAGTTTAACTGCTGTTAGGAAAGACTAGTCTCCTGGCAAGGTTTCAGGCTTCCCAGTCTCAGCAGAAGGCAAGTTCGAGCTATGGTGTTTATTCCCTCATTTTATCTCCATTACATGGCACATATGCCAGGCTGAGATTCTCCATGACACGGTCACAGAACCAAAGCACAAGGCATCAAGAGGCCTAGAAAACTGCACTGTACATGTGTGTGCATAGACACACATATAACAAACATTCAAACAGATAATGGAAAGACAGCACACTTGTTCCCATGTGAGGGGAATACACAACTGAATCAGCTTTTTTCAAACACTTTAATGAATTAAAAAATGACACATTATTTTTCAGATGTGTCATGAGCATGGGAAATATTTTTTCAGAGTTAAAATTCTATTAAGCACCTGAGGAATAAGTTCCATGATTTCCCATGCATTTTGACTGAGATTTAAGTGACTATCTATATTTGAGTAAGTTGCCTTAGACTGCCTTGTAAGTCAAAGGAGAGAAGTTGGCATTTCTGGGGCATAACTTATCTCATCTTGAAATAAATGTCTAAAGCAAGTCAGATGATGTGCCCTTGCAGTGCCTTTTACTCCCCACTAACTATAAAAAGCATGACTAGCTCAGATATACATGTCTACACTGTAGAAATTTACAGGTAGATGATAAATTCCACACTATTTATGATGAACTGACTTTGATGGTCAAGAAGGGATGAGTTCCACCTGAATTTTTCCCAGCTCCAAAGTTGGATCATTTATAGGGTTTCTCTGCAAAGCAGATACCAAAATATCTTCTAAGCAACTGAACTTATGCTGTAGCACTTAAACAGACATTCCAGCCTTACTTATCCATTCAACTGGTGGAAATATGATAATCTCTGAGGCCATCCCATCCTTTTAAAATCTTCCTTGGCAGATTTGAATAAATAAAATCATAGATTCAAACTTACTAGGAAAACACCAATAGAAATAAATACAGTTAGTACTGCTACACAAGTGTTTGAGCGAAAACATGATAAAAATTTCTAACAAAATTAGGAAAATGGATTCTTGCCTTCCATTTACCTGTAAATAATTAATTGAAATGAGATAATAACAACATAAATAAAAACATTCATTACAAACTATATATATTGCTTCTTAATTTCCTTCCTACTCATTTTAGACAACTGAGTTTATTTGTGATAATAAATAATAATTTATTTAATAACAATCTATTTATTAAATATTTAATAAATAAATTGTGATAAAACACCTCATACTGATCCCACTGAAACCAAGCTTCTATTAAATATTAATAAGAATTTCATTATTCAGCAATATGCATCTCACTGTACATTTTTGTCTGATAAATTGTAAGATTTTTGTGTTTGAGGGATGGTCCTTTATTTATTGTTACCTTTCTAAGTATATCATCTATGCAACTATCATACATAAATTGGATTCAATTTACTTTGGTCTTGACCCTTGTAGAAACCACTGTTACATCAAGAATGAGATAAAAATACATTATTTGTGTTTCTTCATGCACTTTTAAATAGTGTTTTCCACTTAAATTATTATGCTGTAATTCCATTGTTCTTTGAGAACCTTGATATGATATCAAGTTTCTTTGTGATAGCCTAGTCTTTTTTAATATAAAATCTTGACAGAAAACTGAAAAAAATCTACTTTTTCAGAAGTTAGACTTTCTCATTTCAAAGACCAGAAGTTATCTGTTATACTATTTTGAGTTAAATTACTTTACTATGATATTCTGACTATAAAATAGGAAAAGTTAGAATAAGGCAGATTTTGGTGTAACATTCCTGTAAGGCAATAATTCTCATTTTTGCCCAATTTATTTAGACTCACACAGCATGGAATCACTGTATAAACACTTTTTCTTACAGAAATTTTTAAATATTTTATGGTGCTGAATAGGGATTAGAGATGCATCTATAGTCTCCAAATATATTCTCTGACTTTCATAGGCTTTGCTATCATATGATTCTTTCATAAAATAAACAATTCAAACAGGCAAGATACATAGGAGTATACCTGGGAGCACAAGAGATTACATGGTGGGAACAGGTCAGAGTCACAGTTATATCATTGCTTGACATATAAAGGATTTATTCTCTTAACAAGCTTAGACAAACTCTATATCTGAGGTTTGGATTACTTGCTACACATTTGCTAAAAATACTGCTAGTATAAATTAAATGTCACAAAGAACAGTCTGTATCCTATTAAGACATTAAACTCCTGCTTTGCATTCAGGTCTATGATATGGTTTGGGTTGGTTTGTTCTCAATTTGAAAGGTTTCCACGGGCTTTCTTGATTTAGGATTGTGTCCTGTAAATATGAAACTGAATTCCTAAGTAGGGAAATTATCAAACAGAAAGAAAAACAAGAGGATCTGACACTTGATGATTAAATATACTCCTCTCAGAACTGGGAGAGGGGTTCAGAAGATAATTGTTCATTGTAATTTAAAAATGGCCTGAAGAGGTAACATAAAAAGTACTCTAATTAACCTTGCCGCTTAGAGAAGCTATATATCTTTCACCTAAAATAGTTGTTTTGTTCTATTCCAAAAATGCACATAATTAAACATTAATTTAATTTTAATTGGGTCCCTAGCGAACACCCCTACGACATTTTGTCTTTTAAAACTTTGGCTAGTTTCAAACAAAATACTTGTACTAGCAAATCAGCCAGAGGCATGATGTTGCCTTTGCTTGACAACTCTGCCAGTAACTCTCTTTTAATAAGATGAGGATGATTTTGCTGTTATAGATCATTTTACTCACTGTGGGTGACAGCCTCAGGCACAAGTAATCCAAACAAGTGTTTGAAGCCCCATATTTCTAAGTAATCCCTGAGGTACACCTAATCCAACATTTCCATACATCATGTTATCACGTTATCAACTGCTCTGAAGTATCTGTCCAGTAACAAAAGAGAGGTAACTCAGTCATCTATTAAAGTATAAGTGACTTGGAGCTATTTTGTGTGTTGTCTCAAGAAAAGTTTACTCACAGTGATAACTTACATGATGTTTCCTGTGTATAAACATCAACAGTGCTCACAATACTGCTTCTGAAGAAGCTCCTACGAAGGAAGTTTACTAAGTAAAAGGCTTGGAGCTGAGGATCTGATTTACAGTCATGAGTGGGACAGTCTGAGACTGAAGGAGGTGAGTTGTAAAGAGCTTCAAGGGTAAAATGGGAACACAGTGCTATGCAACCAGGAAAAGAGAAAATTTGCTTGGCTTAGCCAGGGTTGCTGCTTAGAGCCTTCTACAGTGCCAAGAAAACAGCTATTCCAGCAATAGAACTGTCCTGGTCTAAGTAATGTCTGTGCTAGGAGGCTATTGCCTGCATAATGCAGGTTTTGCAAAAGATCACTTAAATTTGCACAAGAATACTTTTTCCTTTATGTTATTATTTGAGTATATTGATATTATACTAGTTCCTACAAGTCAATAAAGCTTGGAAAAAGAGGAATGCTTTTTGACAAGAGACAGATCAGTAACACAAAACTTGTGTTGATTCAACACAAGTTGATCAGCACAAGTAAACACTTCCCCAGTAACAGAAGTCCATGACAGGCAAGGAACCAACCCCAGGTCTTCAGAATTCCAGACTAGATTCCAATTCACTTGATTATTTTCCTGTTCTAGTGCAATCTTATGTAGTGGGACCTCTAACTACTAACACAGTAGCAATGCTGGAATGAAGCCAAGGGCTGAACCAGTGGCATAGCTGTTCAGCATCCAAATACCAGAGCTCTCACCCAGCTATGTGACTAGGAAGTAGGTTGGGTGGATAAGGAACCCATTTTAATTTCTTACAGAAAGGTCCCAGATAAATGTATTACTTCATTCTGGTTGGTTGATTGATACCACAAAAGAGAGAAACACACTAAAGCAGGTATCTGAATGCTAGAAGGACGCCATGAATGCTGAAATGTACTGGAAACAACAGTGACCAGAGGAAACGTGTGAGCATGTGGTGCTTCAGCACCTGTAAAGTAGTCTCATTCTATCAGAACTGGTGGCTGTGAACAAGACTACAAAAGCAGCTGCTTTTTTGGGTGTTCTTGGGGAACACTGTTGCTGCAACAACCCTTCTAAAGCTCCTTCAGTCCCTGCAGATCAGGTCATTCAGGGACCCTGGAATCTGCTGTGGCTTTAGGCGACACAGATTTCCCAGGTTGCCTCAGACCTAGCATTTGCTCTGGAAGAAAGTTCAGTATAGTTTATCAACTTTGCATAAGGGTTTAATCATACTGCAAACAACTAAAAATGGGCTAAAATATAACCACTCAGTAATGACCACACTCATCCTTTCCAGACCTCTATCTGCAAAAGATAAAGAGATAAATAGGACACTTTATTCCCAGTTCTATGTTCCTTGTTACTGCAAGAAATGGCAGCTACTTTTCTCTGGTGCACACTGTTTGTTAGCCACCAACAGACATTCTTTTGCTCCACAACTAAAGTCCTGAAAATGGCAATAAGATCTGAAATGCAGTGAAGTGTTGGTATGTTTGTGCTTCTTCAAAAACAGTATTAACTCTTACTCTTACAAAGTTGTTATTAGTCACCCACAGGTATTTTAATTATCTGACACCTACCTAATAAATTTATTACACTTCATACTTTTGGAAGACAGTACTTCTTATGTTTCTTGCTTTAAACCCACTCAAACTACAATATGGGTATGCTTTCCACTTGGCAAATTTATAGTCAAAGTAGGCTCATAGAAATTTGTATCAAGACCTCAGTGCATGAGTACTTCTGGTGTCATTAACCATTGCATTTCTCATCTGAGGTGCTCCAATTCAGCTTTATGTTGTGTATCTTTCCTACATAATTCTCATACAGAAAATAATCTGTATGAAACTACTCCTTAAGGAGATGCGGAACATCCTTATCAATAGCTGAGGAGGAAGTGATGTATTACTGTGAAGAAAAAGGAGCCTCCCCTTAGAGAAAACTATGCTTGAATAAAGTGGTGACTTCAATAGCACCATTTCACTGATAGAAAGAAAAAATATTGTAAATTTAGGCATTTCTTCTTCTCAGAAAATGTCTGCCCTTTTAAGAGCAGCCTCTATGACATGGTGCAGAATGAGCGTGGTTTTGCAACTGATACAATACAAACACATCCCTCCTTTCTGGGGTATGGCAAGTATTTATGTAAGTTGTGATGACTTCATAGATCATTAATGGGGTAATTGTTCAACCAAATAAATTAGCTTTCTCTATGCAAACAAACAGGTATACTGAAGTCAAAATATTTTATCATTCTACAAGACAAGCACCTCAATTTCATATCAGAAACTAAGCTTGGCATACAACAATGGTTTCAGTAACACAGAGAAACACAAACAAGAGCTAACAAACAAAATCAAAGCAATGTAATTTGTAATTTAAAATGCTAATTTTAATATTAGTTTTGTGGGGTGATGGGTATTTAGGAGCATGTTCTAATGTTCTAGCTAAGCATTACCCCTGCACAAACACAAAGGTCTTCCTGGTTGATAGTAAGACTCATGATGGATGGCAAAGGACTTCAGATAAGATATGTAGGCTTTAATTCAGTAAGGCTTTTAAAGCATTTGTAACTGTTAAGCACATGTTTGGATTGCTTTAATAAATAGAGTTAATCATGTATGCAAGAATTTTCATTATATGAACCCTTAACATGAACATGCTGAAAACTTCTGCACAAGAAGATTTAGGTTTTGGCTATGGAGACTGTAAATTCATTAATTAATAAATATTTTTGGCTTTCCTTTATTGTCTCAATGCATCTTTTTTTTATATTACCCAGTCAGTAAAGTTCCACCTTGCAATGCTTCATATAAGCCTGTGGATACCAAAGATGCATAATATATGGTACAAACATTTTTCTTCCAACAATAGGTGTTCTGATTCCTTAATCAATCTGACTTTTTGTATTAAAAAGCTTAACTGAGCTTTTGCTTTTAGAAATATTTTTTTTTTTCTGCTTGACTACACTTATTTTAAGGTGTGTGTGTGTGTGCATACATGCATGGCTCAGTGCCTAGTAACTTTTATTATGTAGCCAGGAACATCTTAGTGTTTTCATCACAATTCCTTGCTTCTTGAGATTTATGGCAAAGCAATGAAAATTTGCTCAATACCACAAACAAGGCTTCTGTGCTTTCATGTACCTTATTTCATTCTGGGAGGAAAAAAACCAAAACAGTTTCAGTAATAAAACTGTTAAGGAAATAAAGAGAGAAAGAGAGAGTGTAAGAAAAAGCTTCTCACAGAGCCTGTATTGGTTTTGTCTTTCTAACAGCAATTTTTCAGACAACTACTTACTATCAAAGGATATTAATATTTAGATATTTTTGTCCTGTTACAAGAGTTATATTTTTCAGCTTTAAATAAAGGTTATATGAACTGTGTCCTATGTCTCTGTTTTCTCCAACATTTTAACGCACAGTACTACACTGTGTGTCAAAAAAAAGTGATAACTAAAGAAAACTCAGAAGTCAAGAGTTTGGAGAGCTTAAACACATAAATATATCTCAGCTCAAGAGGACTGTGTTATTTTGAAATTATTCCTTTTCTGCATCAATATGAAACTGAGGGCAGTCAAAGTTCAAAAAGTGTTCTTTTCAGGTTGAAGTAACAAACAGATAAATAATCATTTTGTATGACAGAGAGCCAACATCAAGTCCTATCAGAGAACTCGAAGTGGCCAATGAATCTAAGATGCCCACATACCACAGAAGGAAATGGTTATTATGAATAATTGTCTGTTACAAGATTAATGGTCTTAGGCTTCTCAGTTTGAACTATACTACTCTGTATATTCAGTTAACGACTCACTGCAGCCAAAGCATGAATCTGCATATTTTGCAGATCCAACTCTATTGACTGTTCTCACTTGGTTTGTTTGATCACTGGGACATGGTAAGAGTTCCTGGATTTCTTCATCTGCTACACTACAGCTACAGAATAAAAACAGCATAAAGGAAAACAAAGGAGATTAGGTGAAATGCAGAAATTAATCATCTGAAATCAGTGGGTTAGCATTTACAGTGTAGCTAATTTCTCTGCTCCAATTCTGTTGACACCACCTGGGAGAGGTAGCACAGCTTGGGACTTTTCCAAACAAACACAGGAACTCCTATGAGCACAGCATGCCTCTTTAAAGTGTTTTGATGTGCTATGTTCTATGAGTACACACATATTTATATATAAAGTTAAAAAGGAAGTCTGTGTGTACTATGTTAATGTTAAACTAAGTACATTATCATGGAGTTAAAAGTTCATCAAGATCTGTTGTAAAAAGCTTGCTTTCTAATTGGCAATTTCTAGTCATTGGTGTGTATGTACAATTCCTAATGAACTGAGTTAACATCAGCTTCAAGAGATATTTCCTTGCAGAATAAAAGCTGTCCTCATTCTAGGGGAGAATATAATATTTACAGTTCTTTTCAGAGTCATGAGCCTGAGTTTGACTACTTGAAAAGTCTAGAAATTGAGGAAAAAAATTAACAAAATTAGGTGTGTAACCCAACAGATTGCTGTTCCTTTTCTGCAGTCTAAAAATTGTAAGGATGTTTTATTTTTGCAGAAGGAACTTTTTATGTCATTTGAATATTATCTCACTGAAGGAATTTTGGGGGTAGGGGGATGGTTGGAGTGTTTTGGGGTTGTTTTAATGTCTCCTCTTACTATATGCAAAATATGTTTTGATTGTAATACCCTGTAAATTACTGATTTATAAATGTAAAAATAATGAAGCAGCAACAGAACAGGCATAGTTACAGAGGTAGGTTCTGTGGATATGTTGGCCAAGTTTACATACCCTGTTACTCTGATTTACAGATTTTTGTAAACACATTCGCAGTATGTTGAACTGTAACAGAAGTCTGAATTTGAGTTGATCATCCTGATTGTGAAATTTATTCTTCTGTGATACCAGACTAATTTTTAATAAAAACATTTGAAATTGAAACACTGTGGTTACAATGCTTTTTTTTTTTTTTGCTTTTGCTTTTCAAATACACAAACATCTTGTGCTCTTCAAAAAGCAGCTGTTTTAAAAAACAACAGTTACTCTAGGAGTAGAATATTTATACCATTTTCACTCTGTACCTTAGAATACATAAAAGCAATGCAAAAATTGTTTAGCTGTGGATTTGGCAGTCCTAGAGTAACAGTTGGACTCTATGATCTCAAAGGATTTTTCCAAC
The DNA here is from genome assembly GCF_000696875.1 of Nestor notabilis. NCBI lineage: Eukaryota > Metazoa > Chordata > Aves > Psittaciformes > Psittacidae > Nestor > Nestor notabilis. Next base: position 9,280 of record NW_009937520.1, read on the forward strand.
CTGAACAATTCAATGATTCAACGACAGAACTCACTAGGATAGATGATCGCATGTTTAGTTTCAGGTTTAGTTGCAGCCATTGTTAATAGTGTCACTTTTAGGAGCACTATAGTGACAAATACCCAAAGATGTTATCTGAATGATGCAGAATGCTTCCTTGGAGCTCCTCTGGATTTTGAAAGATTAGGGTTATAGTACAATCACATGACATACCAAAAAGTAATTTCTGTAATTTCTGTAACAGTATTCTGTAATACTTTTAAAAAGTTTTATATTCATTTAGCTGATGTGTTACACTGATAAATCCCATTTTTATTATATTTGATAGTGTGCTACACTGTTGTAAAGATTTTATTGCAGTCCTCTATTTGTTTTGGCTTGATGGATTGAAAAATTGTCTGCATTGTACAGGTCTGTTCATTTAACAGGTATTCATTTAAATGGGTAATAAGATACAAGGGTTGTGTAATGAGATGGAAAATTGCTAACTATCTATTAGGTGATTACTATGTTTTTTGTCCAAATCAATTTTGCCAGAAAATAATAAATCTAAAAAATAGACTTGGAAGCTACATTTCAGATTGGTAATCAGTAGGTCACTCTTGTGAAAATATTTTCCCATTTGTTCTTGTTTAGTGGGGAAAGAAGCCATTGCCCTATTTAATAGCAATTCCATAATGAGATACAGGAGCCAAATGAAAAGGGATATGCATCTGGGCTAAAAATTCCCCCAGACACAAAGTCACCTCTTCTGTCTTTTTTCTATACTGAATATTCTGTCGAGACTTTTGTTGGTTGTCGTCTCCTAAAATAACTATATTCCACAGTGGCCAAGAAAAAGGACAGAAACTGTAAATGTTATTAAGAGATTAATAAAACAGCTCATGTGTGGATTTACCAGGGAAGGCTTGGGCCATACTTTCCCCAACCTTACTATGGTGTCCCAGTACGGCTCTGCCTCAGCCCTCTGGCCAGACGCCACACCAGAAGGAAGCTTTGTGCCCTCTACCAGAACACACATGGTGGCAGCGATGTGGCAGGAGAGAACTAGAGGATTCACAAGGATGCTGGAGCCTTCTGTTGTGTGAAGCCCCACAGGGGGCCGCTATCATACTTTTCTCAAGGTGGGAAATTTCATTCCTCCAATCATTTGGGATTGTTGCTACCCTATTTTATATATATAAATACTTTTAACAACTTCATGTTCATCTACCTAGGGCTTAAAACAAACCAAAACTCTGAAATGTCTGTATAGCATGTCCATGCAGTCGTTATCTGTGCCTTGTGTCCACAGAACAGTAACTCTGATGTAATCAGGCCATAGTGGAGGACAAGTAAATTGCCATGGTGACTAAGACTATGCTTTATACTGTGTAAATCAACATCCAGGGCTCTAAGATGAAGTCTAGGAGCTTAAAGCTATCTCCCAGTAGGTTAAATAACAGCAACAAGACATAGAGCAGCTGCCTGAATATTTCTCAGTTCTTATAGACTGTGAGGGGATCTAGACTACTGCAAAGCAAAGCGAAAAGGCAAAATTAAACCATTTCTGATTAATTTGGTTTAAGCCTGGCCTAAAAGAACAGCATCAGCTCACATGGTCATTTACAGCTCAAAAGCTTTCTCGGAAGCTGCTTCTTTCTTTCTTCAGCACCAGAGCTACTAATTGCTAAGTTACAGCTGTGGTGTACTACCAGACTGTGAATCAATTTTAATGCTAATAAATTAAATAAGCTTCTGACCTTTCTCCAGCACTGAAGCCAGCTAACCTAGAAAGGCTAGCACTCAGACTGTTTAAACTGTCTTTCTATGCAGAACACACTGACAATATCCAAAATGACTACTTAGAATAGTCATCAGGTTGTGATAACCCCCAAACTGTTTCCAAATATTATTCAGGAGACAGCTACTTCGCCTAGGCAAAAACTGAAAAAAAGGATTGTACTAATGATTCAGCAAAACAGACAACTTAATACTGGTATAATGAATGTTGCAAGACACTGATTAATTTACTAGTATAAATGTAGTATGACTATACAGACTGACTTAATATATATTAAAATTTCAGATACATGAACCAATTTTCATGTTATCAAGCATTAACCACAATAACCAGGATGGAGCAGAATTAACAGATTTTCAGTCACAATGTGATGACATGCCATAGTCTTATGAACGCAACTTTTTTAAACAAGAGGGCCCTGTACTATGTCTGCAGGAAACAAGAGCTACTATAAGGTAAAAAGGAAGTAACAATGACATTAATCATTATTTTCAATGTAATTATTACTTACTCCTGGGCAAGATCAGGGTCTATCATTACCGCTGCCCAAAGTTTTGGCATCGCCCCACATCACTTACTCTGAGGAACCAACTGTTCTTTAGTTCTATTTTGTGCAATTGGCAGGTGCATTATTTATGGTCCAATATGGTTAATCTAGTATTAGGCCTCTGACTTCAAATAAACTCCGTGTGGGCAGATGCCTGCATTTGCCCAAAGTCCTATTAAAGCCTCTGAATCTTCAGAGGAGCACACAACTCAGATAAAATGCAGCTCACTCCAAGCTTAGGCTGTAGTATGGTCTCAGAATTACATTTAAATAGAATTGGTTTTCTATGCTTCTATTTTAAGAGTTCTGTTTGTCATACTACTTCTTAAAGTCAAAACAAATCTTATTCTGATTCTAGCTTTCAAAGTGACTTTGCAAAAATTCTCTTTCCTCCAAAAACCATACCTTCTAAGCATCTCAATTCCATATGTAAATTGAACTGGACAGGAGGTCAGTTAGCAATGAAATAACATTATTTAAAAATAAACCCCCATCATGCGTTGGAGGTATCCATTAGGGAAACATTAGTGACATACAAATTTATGTTTCGCAGATTGCAGCTTTGGACTGTCTATTTTAATTTTGTTCATATGCCACTGGTTATCTGTGGTGGATTTAATATTCTGCAATATCACATTTTATGTGATCTCTCTGGTCCTTTTTTGTCTTGCTTTCCATTTACTACTCCATGCTATTATTTGGTTGCATGAAGGAGCTTGGCTATTACTCTGTTGTTCCATTTCTGCTGCCAGAATAGTTTTGAACAATACAGCTTGCAAAAAATTAGATCATAAAATGCAGTGCATCTAACAAAACTTTTTTTCAGCTTCTCTAAGAACTTTTATTTCAAATACAAAAACTATCAATGGTACACCCCACTTCTGGCTTTTTAGTATATTTTTGCAGGCTGTTAAATATGAAATACATATGAACAGTTAGTTCACCCTTGAAGAAACTCATTGAGTTTGGAGGTTTTTAATGCTACTGTATAAATTTATATTTCAAGATATTTTCAGTTCCAACATGAAATGTACAAGATAATGGAGCAGTGCTAACAGGATGATTAAGTACCTACTTCTAGCTACAGTGTTTTTCCACCAATAAAAAGGCAACAATATACAAGGGAGTCATGGCAGTTTCACTTTCTGTGGACTCTACAGGATAACAAGCTTTTACATTGTATAGAAAAGAGTTCACATTTTTATTACTGAAATTATTATCCCATAACACCATACCAGGGTGTCTTTCTAATGACATTTTTATGAAAAATGTTTGATTCCACAACAAGACCTATTCACACCTTTAAAACAATTTATTCATAGTTAAATGAACAATTGTTCCTAGCACACAGCCAGCAACCTAATCATTTTAATCTTAATAACACACAGAGGAAACTCACAAGCACTGATTATTCACTGTGTGGGCTGCTTTCCCTTCACTTTGGAGATTTCCATAATAAAGCTCTGCCTGGAATCAGAACAGTTCTCCACTCCTAAGGGCTACAGGCTAGAGATGATACTCATGTTTGTAAGTATTTGAAAGGAGAATTCTCATTTTCCCTCAAATAAAGTTGGCCTGATCATTTTTTAGAATCATAAGTATTAAAGTAAAATGAACTAGCGGAAAGAGTAACTTAAGAAGCTACCACCCGGTTTGCACAAGAAAGCTGTCTTTGCAGAATCAAACCCTTGCCAATTTGTAAAGATCATCTGTGACTTTTCAGATTTCTATCTAGCTACATGTTGTTTTTCTAATTAATTCTGAAAATGTATAAAATACACAGATGGTAAAAATAGCATGTTTACAGTTCCCAATAATAGTTTATGGTATATCTGAAATATGACAGGGACTGTAGTTCTGCTTTTAAATATTTTTTCTTAATGTAACTGAAAAAAAATTACCACCAGAGAAAATAAGAAATAAATAATGCTTAAACACACAGGGACAACCTTCACCTCTAGAAGTCAGCTTCTTAAAACCTTTACCCAGATAAGCTCTCTACTATGTTCAGTAGTTCAAAAAGAAATGCTTAATGATTAGAGAGATGTTTGGTCAAACAGAAAATATCTTGTTCTGTAAACATGGGATTAATGAAGACTGTTTTCATACAGATTTCTGTCCTACACCCTATGTCACCAGAAGAGTTCTGTCATCTGCATCCCTAGTAACTTCACATCACTTCACATCACTTCAGTATTTCTTGTTCCCTTTTACTTACATTCCCTAACTATTCCAGGAGCAGTTTTTCAAGTCAGGATGGCCACATGACCTCCTTGTCTCTAAATTGGAG
>NW_009937521.1:0-10209 GCF_000696875.1 Nestor notabilis
GCTCAGCCTCGCCCCTGCCCACCGCCCCGGGGCTTATTTTCTGTAGAAGTGTGGCACTGGCCGCGGGCCTCTTGTCCCCCGGGCAGCTCGTCTTCTGCACCGCCTTGTCTCCATTCCCTGCAATTTCAAATCTCCACGCTCTTTCATTCCTGCGATACCGGCTAATTCTGGTTTGGCGGAGGAGATTGGCAATCCTCTCACAGGCACACTCTTGTGGCTGAATGAAGTTTATTACTGCACAGGTTATCACTGGAAATCTACATCTGAGAGAGTTAGAGGATATAGTCCAATACAAGCAGCCAGTATCAAGATATTAATGCCCTTTGAATTATATTTACTTCAGAAAGGCTGGTTGAATTTACATAGCCAAACCACCCTAAGAATGAAGCTTGAACGCTTTATGGTATAGTACCTTATTTGTGCAATAAATAAGCTTCAAAAATATTCCCCCTCCTCCCCTTTAGAAGAAGAGTTGAAGAAATATACTCTTATTTTTTCCAAAGCAGCATCCGGACCTCAGTTGTATCTTTCCGAACAATCTGACATTAATGAGGTACACATTTCACAATACATTCCTTTGACTATTTGCAGATAATTTACCGAGCTAAAGTGATTGTATGCCACTGTACAAAACTTTCATCATCAGCGAATCTGTGTCCTACAGCAGTGCACTGGGTAGCATAAATAAAGGCTAATGAAGGAGATATAAGAGGTAGTTTGAGAGAAGATGAAATGAGGAGAGACCAACCGGAATGTTATCGTGGTGTTATACATGCTGTCTATGTGCATAACTTGGTGGTTCACAATCTGTTAAAAGAGAATTGGTTTGGGGCTTTTAAAAATACCTGTTTGGGGGTCTTTATGTATTTTTTCTAGATTTCTGTTTGACCATACTCTTTGGCCTATTTGCTGTTTACACAGGCAAATCTCATTTATGTTTTTCATAAAAGTTGGATGTTCCATCATATATCTAGTCCATCAAATTTATCAATATGAAACTTTTTTACCTGGTTTTGGTTCAAGTGTGGGCTATTGCTATGGCTTCAGTCTTTACTTAAATCTTATACTCCATTGCATTGTAGTCTTAAAAAGATACTCCTTTTCCAGAATAAACAGCTAGTCTAGTGTCAGAGACTTGTGAGTGGGTCCATTTACTTCTTCGTAAACAAAACCAGATTTCCCATTTGAAAAGATTATAGTATTGCATTGCAAATGTGTGTCATTCTGAAGTTTATGTGTTCCTCAGCTACTTTGTGTTTTACAACACCTTGCCCAAGTGTATGGGCATTTGTATCCTAGATTTCAACTTTGGCATTAGCTTTTTGTCTGGAGTCTGGTTTCTTAAAAGGTTTAATGCTAGGGACTTTCAATTTGCTGCTTATTGGATAGTGGTGCTCCCCAGGTTTGAGGCACATGCATTTTGATTTGTGAATCATCTTACATGCTAGCATACTTTATCAAACCTACCACAGAAACAGATTTACTGTTGTGGATTGTGGGATGACTGGTAACAAAACTATTTGTTTGACTGACTGTCAACCCCAGTTTCCTCTAGTACTTGAGATGCCACCTGCGTGCTTAAATCCCTGTGGTAACAGAGATTCTGTTTTTACAGTTTGATCTGATGGAGAATTCACTTAGCTGTGTCATACTGTGTCAGCAGTTCTGGTTCCTATGTCATTGTGGCTCTGGGGTAAAATCTTGGCTTTATGTTGTCTCTTAGGAAGATGAGTCTGTATGGATCTACCTGAATTTTAACCATTAAATTGTGCAGATATAGCAATGAGGGTACAAATTATGTTCAATAAGTAAAAAAGTCTGTTTTGTAAGAATGGGAAGGACAATTTTGTGATATCAGAAACAGTTTGGAGATTTTAGCAAGGATGCATAAAGTGCCTGATCCAGTAAAATAAGATACAAACCAAGTCTGACAGACCCTGGTGCCTTTGAAATTGTAATTGTATAAAATGGTTGGATGGCAAGCTGAGTAACCCCAACTGAAAAGGAAGGATGTTTTATTAGTCTCTTAAACATTATGTTAATTTATGTCATAATATAACTTAAAGAGAGAGGGAACAGAGAGAGGGAGAGAGGGAGGAAGGCAGGAGTAGAAGGAATTGGTAACTCCATTTTGCTTACTATCTAGGGGCCACTAAGGTGGCTTAGACTTCTACAGTCATAGAATGGGTGTCTGGAAAGGACCTCTGGGGTCCACCCAGTTCAGTCCTCCACTGGAAGCAGGACTGTGACCTGTTGTATTTCAGGTCAGCCATGGCTCTGCCTAACCTGCCCTTGAAAGCCTCCAATTATAAGACAGCCTTTCTGGGCAGTATGTTTCCATGCAGCACTGCCCATGCACAATCACATGCATCCAGTCACAACTCTAGTGGCTCAGTTTGTGGCCTTTGATCCTTGTTTTACCATTTGATATGAAGAAGAGTTCAGGTCAATGATCTTTGCCTTCAGGTAGTTTTAGACTGTTATCATATCTGCCCTCATTTTCTTCATTGCCAGGCTTTGCCAAGCCCGACTTCTTCAATCTCTCTTCACAAGTCATATGACGTAGGCTGCTTACCATCTCAGCAGCCCTCTGCATGCTCCTGTCCTGTTTCTTAACATTCTTGAACTAGTTCTTGAACTGGTTTTTGCACTGAACCCAAAACAGGACCATTATCTCAGGTGTGGACTCACTAGCACTGACTAAGGAGGGATAATGATTTCTATTCATTTGCTGTCCATGCACCCTTCCTAATGTAGCTCACTCTACAGCTCACTTGACTCACAACGAAAACACCCTGTTGGCTCATATTCAACTTAGTGTCCACTGTGACAACCACATGCTTTTCAGCTGGGCTGCTGCTCAGGCAGGCTGCACTGGTGCCTGGCACTATTCAACCCCATGTGCACAACTTTGCATTCATTGTTAAACTTCATAAGGTTTCTGTTGAACCAATTTTTAAGTTTCTCAAAGTCCTCTCAACTGAAGGGTCCACTGTTTGGTTTGGGAACCACCCCTTCTAAGTTAGGATTGTCTGAAAATCTGCAGGTTCATCCTGTGTCACCTCCCAAGTTCAAGTGAGGTTAATGAACATTAACCCATTGATTACAACCATTAAAGCCCAGCCCAGCAATCCATCCCGTTTCAACCTATCTAGCAGTTCATTCATTCAGACCATACTTCTCATCTTTTTCTTCACATTGGGGTTTAATCACGTGCTTAATCCCCATTGCTCAAAATGACAGCTGTGCTGGAGAATTTACAGACTGTTCAGCCTTCTGAAAATGTGTACTGGTGAAAATACAAAGTGCTGGTTTATCTTCCCAGCACTTTCTCTTCTACTATGGCTGCAGTGGTGATTACTTTCCTCCCTGAAGTTCTCACTAAGTAGCCACCCTACTTCCCATGAAATGGTAGTACTGCAGTGATTGACAAGGAAATAAAAATTTGAAATAGCAGCTTGGTTCCTGCAGCATCAAGATACAGAACAGAAAAAGCATCTTGATCCCAGTTTTGTTTGATCCCTGAACTTTTAAACAGTGCAAAGTATCACCAACTAACCGGGTCAGTTCTTGCTACACAGTTATTGTTGAAAAGAAACATAATTTATGGTACTTAAAGATTTCACCTTTTCTCTCTTTCAGTAACCTCTTGGTGTTGCTGAAGAATTCTCTCTATTTAGAAGGGCAGGTTACATTGGGCCTGGGTTAAAAAGGTAAAAAAAAAAAAAAAAGGGAAAACAAGCCAAACTTAATATTTTAACTTGGTGTAGAGAGTGCACAGTAGTACAGCTTTCATACGACGCCCTAAAAGCTTGTGATTCCTCTTCATTTTAGCAACTCCAGACTGCCAAACAGAAATAACACGTTTTCTTGGTTTTCCCACTGCCTTTGTGAAGAGAATCCTTTGTGTCTTTGTTGGATTTACCACAAAACAACATCCTCAAAGAATACCTGAGCAAGTATTTTAGCAATTCTCATGCCTCCTCTGATGATAGCTGCAGTCTTACGCAAGTAAGAAAGAAAGAACTAATTTGCTATCTTCAAGTTCACCCAAGACTGAGGATAGACCATGGCAATGGAATTCAAAAGTGGAAGAAAAAGCAACATTTTTACCACTGCTGGCATGGAGATTTCCATTTGAACAATAAATACTTGTCTTTTTTCTTTCTTCCCTCTCCAAGACCTGGTGCATTATAGCAGCTATGGATGCAGGAGGGATCAGGAGGTCCTGTCCAATTTTCCTAGATCCTTCAGCAGTACCATGTCCAAAACACTATTTTGTGTATCCTGTGAGAGATGTGAAAGTTTCCTGGAGTGCATTAGAAGGACAAAAGGATGATCATCAGATGAGGATGCTGGGGAGGTTAATAGTCTTGCCTCAGAGTGGAGGGGCTATTTCATCAATGCCTTGTCAAGATTCACATTGGAGATTCCCCCAGAAAACCTGAATATTGCTATTCAACAAGGGGTTGAGGTCAGGTTCTTCCTGCCACAAGTGCAGCAAGAATGAAGGAGGAGAGTGAGTGGGGAAAGGACACTGAGCTGGAGAAGAAACCTAGAGAGCTGGTAAGGTACACTGGATAGGCAGGAGTATGCACAGTGGCTTCTGCTTCTGAACTGAACTGCTGCTGCCCACATACTTTGTTCAGGGGCAGCAGCAACAGCAAACTTGGGCTTCCAGGTTGTAGATGAAGAGGCCAGTGGCAAAATGGGTTCTGTGGCTCCTTCTGTTTCCCTGCTTTAGAAAGTGACGGGAGAAATGGCACTTCCTCACAAAACAACGGAAGATGGGATAAAACAGTTAATTTCAGCCTCTGCATTAGTAATCCAAGTTGCATATTGAGAAGGTAAAATAAACTACCTTATCAAAAAATAATATTAGGCATAAAGTGCTATTGTAACACTAACATGTTTTGCACATGGAGATATCTCGCTTTTCTGGTTTAAAGCATGTGAGCATAAGGGTGTGGCTGCAGCTGGTTAAACATCAGAAGTACAGTGCTAGGAGAAAAACTCAGGGGCCCTCTGATATGACTCACAGTTGCACTGCAGCTTCCGCTGGGTCGAACCTGTGCGTGTAAGAGATCTCAGAGCAATACAGAGGACTGTATGACTTGGTCATGGGTTGTACCTATTGCAAATATACCAAATTAACTGCAAAATCCAGTAACATCAAATTAGCACTCGACTCGTTAATATAATTTATTGGTAAGTATTGATTTCAGTGGTACTAGGGTTTAGTCTTTCAGTCCATGGTATCCAAATCACAGCATTAATCTGTGTGCAGCAGCTTTCTAAATTTCCACTCTTGAAATATTTTACTCCAGTAGGTACAAAGTAAATACATTGCATATGTCTTGTCTAAACCAATAAATTTGTTTCTACTGCAGATAAAGCACAGTGTTTCAAATATATTACTAGCTTTGTTCTGTAATTTGCTTTATGCTTATCTTGACAGGCACTTAGGTCAAGAGAATCTCCTGATCTGTAAACATTTTGAAAGTATTACATAAAAATATGCTTGTAAAGTATATATGCTTGTAAACTTTGAGTTCATCTAGGGTGGATTTGAACTGTGTGATTTTCTCTTCTTTCTCTTTTTATTCTCTGTAACACCACTGCCAAAGTTATTGCAATTTTTTAACAAACAGTTTGTGAAATATCATAGCTTTTATGAAATGTTAACATAAAATTTTTACTAACTTAATATATATAAAATCCCAAAAGCAGTATCTTTTCAGAAAATGTTGGGGGTTTTTTAGCACAAGAACTGCAATAATATTACGAGTCATGAGAACAGAGCAAGTAGACAGTGATTAGAGACAGAAGGAGAGATATACGCTGTCCCTGACTGGAGCAAGAGCTGTAAATATTTTAGCCAAGTTACAGTAGATAACTGGGCTCACAGCTAAATTGCATTGTGTAATTAGTGGGTCAAACCTCATAAGGTTGTCTGCAACAGTACTTGAACCAGGCATTTTCCTGTTGCAAGAAGCTGCTGGGGTGTTCTCTCCCACTGTTCCTGAACATCGTTCTGTCACACTCTCCAAAGCTGCACTGGCCATTTTGGAAGGTCAGAGTGTGACTGATCTGCATTAGTCCATCAAAACCTTGAGAGGCTGCAACAGAGATCTCTGTGTGAGTTTAGCCAGAACTATTTGTACAAAAGCTAACATGACGTGTCCAAGGTACAGTCATTCCTTCCTTCTCAGTAACTGTTCCCATGTCTCTTGCTTGTTTTGTTGGCTTTTTCCCAGTCTCTGTCTATATAGCTCTCATTTTCAATGGCCACAGTTTTCCCTATACAGATAGGGAAAAGGAGTGTAATCCTTGGACCATCAATTTCCAATCTTTATTAAACTGCCTCAATGTTCTCAGGAAATTTAAATAAATATAAACAGGAGCGCAGAATAGAAATACATTTTTTGTTTCTTTTATTTGTGAGCATTTTGTAAATTTCAAAATTAAGTTTGAACATTTATATTAAGGCCTGGGTTATGTTTCCTCATTAGGTTTTCATTCTTGAGCAGTAAATAGAGGGCTTCCTTTGAAATCAGTAAGAGCACAAACTAACCATTTGTTGCCTTCTGCTTAGTTTGTCTGTGTCTCAGTATGTAACAAAATATTTGCAACTTTTCAAGCTCCTTTAAACTTTCAGTGCTACACGTGGACTCCTCCCGCAACACTTCTTTACGCTTTCTGCAGTACAGTTCTCCACCGAGTTCTAAGTCAACATTTCAACCTTTGATTACATGCAATCCATGTCGTCCTACAGGTACTGGGCATCCTGTGCTCACTTTCCAAAAGACATTACATGCATCAGAAACTTGGTCTTGTTCAGTGGTCTCTAAAGCTAGACCACATGTCTCATGTTTTTGTGGGCTGGAGCAGTTCCCACGTGCAGCGTGGGGTACACAGAACACTATTGCTTGTTTTCTTACCATATGACAAGCCACAAACCAACAGGATCAAGAGTCCATAGGGCTAAAAGGGATAGGTCATTTGTGTGGATATCGTGGTCTGGACCATGAGGGGTTTTATATGGAAAGGAAACAGCCACAAGTTCTGAGCAGTTACTATCAAATTGCCTTTGGGGAGGTAAGACTTCTCTGAGCTTTTGAGGTAGAAGATTCCACTGTTGGGTGGAAGAAATCATGCTCTGATTTCTAAACAAGCAGAGAAAACCATGCAGTACCTATAAGAACGTTTCCCATTCAATACAGAATGGAAATTACAATATAGGACATAATATAGTTTCATTGTCAAATTAGTAACTGTTTTTCAATATTACAATTTTTTTATAAATATGTTAACACCGTGTCTAAAGAAATCAACATGGTGTAGTAAACAGAAGTAAAAAAAAATAAATTAATTGATCTTTGGTCCACTGTCCATATTAAATTTAATTATCTGTGTTCACTGGTTCATCATGCACTTCTAACGATTGCAGAAAGTAACCTACCAGCAGTGAAATTTTAGGTTTCAGGGATTTAGCATTTTAGAAATTACTTCGTATTTTGTAATGTAATGGAGCTAAATTGTTCTCTCTCCCTCTCCATCCTCCCCTCACCCTCCCCCCCACCCCATTTGACATTATTGCTTTAAATGATGTAGAATGAAACTGGTTTTCAGAATCTGCCTAGCAACAAAAGATGCTCTCTCTCCCTCTAGTGGAGGAACCCAAAATAGTTTTCTTTCCGGTTTTGCATGAGTAAACCATCAAATAACGCTGTCAGAGGCTGGAAGCTTTCCTGAACAAGAATATATAATAATTTGTGTTTAATGTGTAACATAATTGATATGTAAATAGAAGTCTAATATGAGCTGTTTTCATATTAATATTTTTCTGCAAGTGCACCGTTTTTTAAGTGGTGCTTAATGATATGAATTGTAAAATATTTGTGTGTAAATATTTACAGATATCTAGATACATTTTAAAACAACAATAAAGAACCAGCAGTTAAAATTAAAAATAACTCCTAATCTCAAAAGTAAAATACAGTGTGCTTAGTGTTGAACACAGGAGCAGTCTGCATGTTGGTATTTACCAGATTGATCTTCAGTTCAAAAAACATATGCCTAAATGCTAAACTTTTTGGTTTAGTACAAATGTTTTCAGCGTTTGTGGAGTTCACCTTGAGTAGGAGACTGCCACAACACTTGGATGCAATGTGTATCTATCTCTTTTTCATATTTAGATGTTACAATCTACTCCCTTATTTCAGTCTCCTAAGAAAAGAATTTTTGGAGAACAGCATAACCATCTTCCAAGCACTTAGTATTCATTGTAAGTGCAAACTGCTTATGTAAGTAATGATTTACAGGACTAAGTCCATAACGAGGGTAAGTAGAAAATACTTCCTATGTATTGCTGATTAAACAAGATGTTCCTATAATTACTCTGCTTCTAGTTTCCAAACTATAACAAGACTGTTGTTTGTTGGTTAGATTCCCATTACTTTTTTCAGCAGAAAGTTTTCTTATTCTGCTGCTGAACTTCTTTTAAGAATATTTTTCTATTTTATGTTCTTATTATCTCACTTCCTCTATTAGTACTTTTTCTTTCCTTTCCTTGTTGCCATGCAGAACTTCACACAGGTAGGTGGAGAAAGCTGTAAGTCCAAGGGAATCTGAAGCCCATGCATAGATAGGTAACTTCACAGTCTTCAGCTTTTAGGGAAAGGGGCTTTCTCCACATGCAAGTCACTGCCTTGTACTGTGTCACTGGGAGCATTTTAGTTCAAACGAATTTGAGTTTGTGTATTTGTTGTTCTTACCAAGTCACTGAAGTGTAACAAAGCTACTCAACAAGAAGTGTTGGGTGAGAGTTCTGGGTTGCTACTGTCTCACTCAAGTACCAGTGGAAAGTGGACCTCTTAGCAAGGAGGAAAAGCTTTTATTTTCCTGTGCGGGGGAGTGACTCCAAGGACTGCGGTGCAATGAGTCACGCGAGTTGCAATTGCTATAAGTAGCACAGAAAAAGAGTGTGGTGAAACAATGCACCATGAGATAATACAGAGAAGATGGTGGAAAGCTCTTCAGAAATGCCAGTATGGCCTCCTGACTAATCTGTACTTGAAAATCTCCAGCGTGGAGAAGTAATGGTGGGACAGAGGGATGTAAGAGATAGTGCTTTTGTGGCTGCCAGGGCAGCTCTGCACTTCTGTCCCATAGAGATAGGCTGGCATAAACGCACCCCAAGCTCTGGAATTTGACGAACTATTTACAGCTCGTTTCATTTATGCAGTGTTTAAGGGTGGGTGACAGAGAACAAAAAGCAGAGGAGCAAAGTGTGAAAGGGACATTTGTCCACTCACTGTTCGTATATCGAATGCGGAGAGAGAAGTAACAGATTGCTGGTCAGGAAAACATAGTAATGCCATCACACACAGCCTATATTTGTTGGTTGTTTTCCCAAATTCAGTCCTCCTTTCCGTTTAGTGATACAAGAATGTAATAAAGGTTATTGTTTGAGAGAGAGAAGGAGATTGCCAGCTCCTGGGGCATTCGTAGTTGGCTGTGAACCTTCCCCTGGTTTCAAAATGGAGTCTGGAGCTGTGGTGGCTGGTAGTTTCCAAGGCCCTGGCAGATGTTTGGAGACGCCCTCTGCTGCTGCGACAGCTACAGCTGAAGTGGCACCAAACACACAAAATGGGAAAGGAAAAAAAATCCTATTAAATATACTCTAATTTAAATCAGTTGATCATCTGTGGAGCTGCATTCACAGGGGATGCAAATATGATTTTAATACGACTTCATTTGTGTTAAGAAAGGAAGTGATTGTTAACCTTTATAAGCTTCGCCTTGGAAGTGCTTTTTGTTCATGTTCTGAAATGGGTTTTCCCCCGTTAGTGTGTTCCTAACTTTGAGATGATGGTTATTTCAGCCTCTTAGCAGCAGTACTTTCAGGTGCACTGTCTTTGTTTTCGAGATTAGATATTACAGACCCATTTCTCAAGATTATCTGTAAAATCGCACATGCTTTATTCAGCTCATTTCATTAGTGACCTGACAGCCCCCCCAGTTTGTATTTTTCTAATTTATTTCTTAACAGAAATGTAATAAGACTGTAATGAGAAACTATAATTAGTATTAATGAGGCTTCCTGGAATGAACAGTCACCAAAACACTTCACTGTCACCACAACATTTTACCGTCCCTAAAAATAACCAGGTTTCTGCGCCTCCGGCTGCCTCCTTCCCCCATGTG
>NW_009937522.1:0-1783 GCF_000696875.1 Nestor notabilis
ACAGGTCCCAGCACCGATCCCTGAAGGACACTGCTCGTTACTGGTCTCTTTGCTGAAACACCTCAGTGTATAACTTACTTAATCCACTTGTATTAAGTATTCCTTAACTTTGCATTCCTAAGCATGTGCAAAGACAGAATATTCAAAGCTCTTTTAAAAATGTCAATATGGGATAACTTTATTATAAATATAATCCTGTAGAAGAGAGGCTTTGCCTTGTGTTTATTGGGAAGTGGGAGCACAAAGCCCCAACATGCAGGGGAGGCTGCGTGGCTGTTACGCCATGCAGAGAGAAAAGCATCCACCTCAGAAGGTAATGACAACTGCCTGCCTTCTAACCCGAGCTGTCTACCTGAATGCATTTTTCGCACATGCATTGAAGCTAATAAAAATCAGAATAATACCAGAAACACAGATCAGAGTCACAAGCTGAAAGCGCTACATACCTTTACTTTATACAATAGGAGGTGACTACAGTGAGTTTCCAAAATATAGTGAGTAAATCAGAATATTCTTGTAATGGTTTATTTGTCCTACAGCACGAAAGTGGATTTGTGAAACTTTTCAGCCTAGATTCCTCTAGAACAAAGCAGTGAGGCTAATTAACAAAGTGAACATGCAAATAATGGAAATATATTGAGCTGTCTAAAGGTTTTGACTCATTTTTCTTTGCTTTCACAATCTCCCACCAAAGGAACCCTAGTTACTTACCTTCTTCTTCTGTTTGTCTCTATTGAATATTTCTGTGCCCTACTCCGACATATTTTTTGATCTTTTTTCAATGCCCGACGTTCTTCTGCTAAATCTTGTTCAAAATAAAATGTTAAAGCTCTATCCCTAGTATTGTGTTAAGGACAATGGAAACTGTATCAAACAGCTCATTAAAGGATGTAGTAGCCAGACTGATTGACTTTGCATACTTTCTTAGGAAAGGGTAAACTTTATTCATGAGATACAAAATGCTAAGTACACGTCAGTTGATCCCATAATTGTATATTATAGTCATAACTAGCTTTGTGTTCATCCAGAAAAAGGCTTTGCACTCATCTTCTGTGGTATCAGCAGATGAAAAAATTTCACCTCTATTATGCTTATTTGAACAAACATCTTTCTCTTACCTAAATCTGTGATATATGGATACATGTATCACAGTGAAAATATTTCAATATTAAAACCAGCCCCGCCCTATTAAAAGGATTAGTTTACTCTGACATTCATTAATATCACCGGATAAAAGCTCTCAGCAGAGCAAGATCTGTCCTGTTTCACATTAGTTATGATTGAAGTAGCACGGTACAGGTGGAGCTTAGAACTTTGTCAGTATTTCTTATTACTTAAAATTCAAGAAAATGAGGATCCCCAAGTTAGAGTGGAAATTACAATTCCCAAAGGCAGTATCTCTTCATGGAATCATTGAATGGTTTGGTTTGGAAGGGACCTGAAAGATCATCTAGTTCCAACCCCCTGCCATGGGCAGGGACAGCTTTCACTAGACCAGGTTGCTCCAAGCCCCTGTGTCCAACCTGGGCCTTGAACACTGCCAGGGATGGAACAGCCACAGCTTCTCTGGGCACCCTGTGCCAGTGTCTCATCACCCTCACAGTAAGGACTTTCTTCCTAATGTCTAGTCTAAATCTATCCTCTTCCAGTTTAAAGCCATTCCCCCTTGTCCTGTAAAGTGTCCCTCTCTAGCTTTCCCGTCGGCCCCTTTAGGCACTGGAAGCTGCTCTAGGTCTCCCCGGACCCTTCTTCTCTCCAGGCTGAACAAGCCCCACTCTCTCAG